>NC_041392.1:349122730-349123662 GCF_002162155.2 Triticum dicoccoides
TGCGGGGAGGGGGCGGCGCGAGGCCTGCGGGGATCGGGCGATGAGGAGGAGAAGGTCGTGGGTGTATAGCGAGCCGTTCGGGACGTGCACGACGGGCCGAGTTTTTTTTGTTCGGGATCTCGGGAACGTACTGTCAGGCCCTTATAGGGCTAAGGGCCATCGTGATCCAAATAACTATTCTGATCCCAGGATCAGAATAGTGTATATATATATATATATATATATATATATATATATATATATATATATATATATATATATATATATATAGGGTCGCGCTATTCGTCACCCTGTGTGAGGAATAATTATTCTTCACCTCCTCTCTAATTTGACATCAATGCAACGTATTTTTATGTTTTGTAAATTTTGTCTTATTTTATATATAAAAAGAGAACATAAAAATATGTACTCACCGTAAAAAATATTTTATGTTACGTAAAATTACGAATGTAAGAACATAGTGTAAAACGTACATTAAATGTGATTTTTCCGGTCTTATAACCTATTTTTTATATCAAATTTTACATATTGAAGCAATATGCACGTAAGTATTTATATTGTAAACGTAATTTACTTAGGAAGCGATCGTAAGATTACCTCGGGTGAAGAATAATATATTCTGCACCCTGGGTGATGAATAGTAACACTATATATATATATATATATATATATATATATATATATATATATATATATATATAGGCCTGGACTATTCTGTTACTAGTAACAAAATAATATTCTGTTACCCTCGCCCAGGCCGATCCTTTTTTCCGAACCGGTATCGTTATTATTAAGAAAGGAAAAAAAGGACATTATCTCTTCCGTGTGGCCGCTCCGCCTCCACCTCCTCTCCCTGGCTCCGGCTGCCGCCCCGCGCCCCACCTTCTCCCCTGGCTCCGGCCGTCGCTCCGCGCCCCACCTTCTTCCCTGGC
>NC_041392.1:349124166-349160524 GCF_002162155.2 Triticum dicoccoides
GGCAGCAGTCGCCGCCCCTCCCCCACCATCTCATGCCCCCTGGGCCGCTCACCATCCCGTATCCTCAGCGTGCCGGCCTCCACCATCCCCAGCGTGCCAACCTCCAGTTCTTCACCTACCCCATCGTGACGCTGCCCAATCTTCTTCCTCCTGGATTCTCCTAGCCATGGCGAGTGCCTCCTCCCTGCGCCAAGCTCGCTCCAGACTACGCAGAGCCACCAACCCCCACCGCCTCACGTGCAGTACAACCCCACCCATGTACGAGGTTCAAAGACCTTGCAGAGAGAAGGAAATGATATGTTAAGGTCAGCAGCTTCCTCGTTGCCATCCCGGTATGGTTCATGTCCTGTGTTCATCCTTCACTGATTTTACTAACAAGCGGCAACATAACCTCTGCCTGCACATTTTTTTGGAAGTTCTAGAATTCCTAGAGCTTTAGTCTAACTATATTGCTTCTGCGATTATTCCTACACAGAAAAACATACTGATGATTGTTTTGTTCCCTGGACCTAAACACATTTGTTCTTTAAGCTTAAATGCATTTATTCTCTGAACTTAAATAGGTTGGTTCTCTGAACATAAGTGTGTGCGTTCTGTGTGTGTTGAAGCATTATATATTCAGTTGTACTGTTGGATTATGGTGACTATTGAGCTTACTTTTCGGCGCAGGTCGTGGCTTTTCTGTGGCACGCCTCCCACTGCTTCTCCTTGCTGGACTAGTCAACCTACAAGAGATCAACTCAAACAAAAAGTACTCAAGGTGGACTTAAGCTGAACTGGTGATGGTCTTAGAAACGGCATGTTTGAAAGTGGCCAAGGTTCTTGAAAGCTAAAAACTTTGAACCTTGTAAACGACAGCAAGCTTTTTGCCATTTGTTTCACTTACTAGAGCGCTTTGCTAATGGGTACGATAAGTATAACATAAGTGAATGAAAAGAGAGGTCTCGTCCAACTAATTAGTTTTCTCTGTATTTTTAGTTCCATGTACTGTCTGATCAATTCTACTGTAGCTCTGAACAGCAGGAGAAAAATAAAGAAAGTTCAAGTAAAATCTCAAATAAAAATTATGTTCAAGTTGAAGCCCAGGAGTATATACATATGGAGCGGACATGGCAATCGATCTTGTTGATGATTATCAATAAATAGATGGTGAAGTTGGCAAACGGCTGAATCAGATGGTGCCTACCCCTGTAAGTTCACTTGTCATTGAGCGGTTAGCTGAAGATTAATCATTTTCGGAAATTCAAAGGTTTACGGTGCTAATACCCATTTCTTTCAGAAAAATTATCAGTTACAAGTATCTACATTTTGTCGAAAGTTCTTCGGTATAGCCCCCTCTCCATCAAAGTAGAAGAGTACGTGTTGATTTTCTCTCCCTTGTTCTGATTGATATCATACAGAAGCTATTGCAGATGAATGAATATGGTGCAGTTGTTCCATTCATTATATGGGCAGCAACCTTGTTTAAATCCTCCTTTGGCTTGGTTAGAACACGAGTTTCAGTAAACAAAAGGAAAACAAAATGCAGGTGATCGTCGCATGTGTTCGTTCAATAAGGGCTTTGGTGACGGTCCGCTGCTGGTGGCCGCCTCACCGTGGTTAAGTTTGGCGTAGTCGCATGTGTCGCTTTTTGTTGTGGCCGGTCTCCAGGTACATAGTGTTGTTCCTATTCATGCCTGTGTATGTAGTGCTGCTCCGTTAAATCATTTGTTCATCTTGTTTGTTCCAACCATGCTAGATGTCTAGTACTATTAGCTTGCACTAGCCTCTACATGAGCATCTCAAGCCGTTGTTAATAGATGTGAGTAGTACTGTGCTGCTCTGTTAAATCATTTGTTCATCTTGTTTGTTCCAACCATGCTAGATGCCTAGTACTATTATCTTGCACTAGCCTCTACATGAGCATCTCAAGCCGTTGTTAATAGATGTGAGTAGTACTGATTGTTTTGCTTGAATTGGCGTCTCAGATTATACTGGAGCATGTGTTTTCACAGATAGTTCATGTTCCAGATTGCCAAAAGTTCAAACATAGTGAGATGGATGGGAAACTACGAGAAAGAGATGATATTGGACAAAGCAAAATTAGTAAAAAAGAAAGAAAATGCTAGAAGTTCAACTAGGGTGACTTAAAAAGTTCATGAAAAATAAATATAAAAGTTCACAGAAGAGGGTTGGAAAAGATTTGGGAAAAGACACACAAAAAAACATGGAAAAGGTCAGTTCAAAAATACTTGCCATAAGCAGTTAAGAGTTTATTTGGAGTGGTTAGCAATTCAGTAACTAGAAAAAGGATACATGAGTTCAAATATACTTGCCATAAGTAGTTAAGAGTTTATTTGCTGTGGTTAAATAAATCAAGCTAATTTTTTGCAGTTCTCAGGTTAGAAAAAGGTTTCACTTCACTTTGCTGAAGTTCATCTAGAATCTTGGAATCCGATGTGGTCTGTGGCAAGGTACGCACAGAATGATATCTACCTCGATGAGTGTAATGTGTTTTCAAAGTACAGAACTTTTTAGGTTTCATTGCAAATTTGTAATGTTACCGTACATGAACTTGTGCATGCTAATTGGTGGTTGTTGTGTGTGTGCAAGGTACATCCAATGACAACGAGCAGGCGGCAAGTGTACTTATGCGCAGCGGGACGGTGGCATGGAGCAGTTGAGTAGGTGTGCGTGGTGAGTATCTACAGAACTGATTCTGACACTGCAGTATTAGTCCCACATAGCCTCTCACACCCCCTACTTGAACCTTCACGGCCTAGGTCATTCACTGCCTCGACACAAGGCCGTTCGACGATGCAGCGCTCAAGCCGTTCACCCTTACCACCACAAGCTGTTCACCCTTACCACCGCAAGCCGTTCACCTCCGCCACACGAGGCCGTGCGACGACGCAGTGATCAGACCGTTCACCTCTGCCATAGGAGGCCGATGCAAACACTAAGGAGTTGTGTTCTTTTTCAGTACATGTTTTTGTGCTTTTTAGTACACCTACTTAACGATTCTATGTCCAATTTTCTCTGTTTACATGTTCTTCCTATAGCACAAAAGGTGTTGTGTGTTAAGCCTTAATAAGCATTTGAGAAAATCTTGTATGGATCTAAACTAGCATATGTTCGTTCTATTCTTGTAAATGAAGCTCCACTTCTGCTTTGTTTGAAGTTACTTGGCATAAAAATTTCATGAGAGAAGTCCAAAACATAATTGCAAAAAAATGAGTTAAAAAATAAACGCACGAAAATTTCTATCTGAAAGAATATCATTCAGTTCAACGATATAAAGCATGCAAGTTCGGGACTATGATACAATAAATCATTGATAAGTTACGAGGAAAACCATACCGAAAAAACAGAGTAAAGTCTAATTTGTGAAAACACGCTCGGTACAAAACCATACCGAAAAAACAGAGTAAAGTCTAATCTATGAAACCACGCTCGGTACAAATCCATACGGACATCCGTTCAAGTACTCTTTTTCTAGAACCTTTCAAAATTACTCTATGAAAAATACTAAGTTCAACACGATGTACTAGATAAGTTTGGGAAAAAAGCTCAATTAAAAGAAACCCCATGAAAATTCAAATGGTAAAAGTTGAAGTTGTAAAATGAGGGAAGTCCAAAACATCGTTGAAAAAAATGTTAGTTAAAAAACACACAAAACATTTTCTTTAAAAAAATGTCATTCAGTTCAACGATATAAACCATGCAAGTTCGGGGACGATAATACCATGAACCATTGAAAAGTTACGAGGAAAACCATACAGAAAAAATAGAGTAAAGTCTAGCCTATAAAAATACGCTCAGTACAAATCCATACGGACATCCCTTCAAGTACTCTTTTTCTGTAACCTTTCAAAATTACTCTATGAAAAATATACCAAGTTCAACACGACGTCCTAGATAAGTTTCGGAAAAAAGCTCGAATAAAAGAAACCCCATGCAATTTAAATGGTAAAAGTACAAGTCATAAAATAAGAGAAGTCTAGAACATCATTTAAAAAAATGTTTAGTTCAAAAAAAGAATAAAAAAACATTTTCTTTTTGAAAAATATATCATTCAGTTCGATGATATAAACCATGCAAGTACAGGGCCGGTGATACAATAACATTCAGTTCAACAATATAAACCATGCAAGTTCAGGGCTAGGATACAGTAAACCATTGAAAATTTACGAGAAAAATATTACCCAAAAAACAGAGCAAAGTCTAGTTAGTGAAAACACGCTTAGTACAAACCCATGCAAGCATCAGTACAAGTACCCTTTTTTGGAACCATTCAAAATTACTCTACAAAAAATAACTCAGTATAAACATACAAATATATCAGTACGACTACTCTATTTTTCAGACGAGAAAATAGCAGGATCCGTCATGCCGTATTCAAAATTACTCTTAAATGGTTGCGAAGTAGAGAAAACGTCCAACATGACTAAGTTTCGTATTTTCGATAGCTATCCAACGGTATATTATTTGCCCCATTTCGATAAATTTAAAAAAACCGCGTTCAAAATCAATTTTAACCATATTTGAATTCGTATTTAAACCACAAGGAATTAGGAAAAAAATTTCTATACGCAAAAGTTGCGCATTTTTACATATCTTTCCAACCCCGTATCATTTGCGTCAATCCGACAAACCGTTTGCAAAAAACAATGAAAAAAATTTCGCCCAGAATTTCACCGTTTTTCAAATTACTTTTAAATCATATAAAATTGAAAAAATAGTAGATATATGGAAGATGAGGATTTTCACAAGATTTCCAACACCATCTCATTTTCCTAATTCCGACAAACCGTTTAAAAATTAAACCCAAAATACGATTCGCGTTTTTGGTTTTGAAAAAAAAACGGTTTTTTCAAAACTGCTCTTAAAGCATAATTTTTTTGCAAACAAAAATTATAAAATTTTACTATGGATGTCAAGAGTTTTCCAACGATATATTACACGCCCCGCTTCGACAAAAAATATTGAAAAAAAATTTGAACTAAAGAAGACGATTTTTAACAGCAACAGAAAGTATCAGTTCAACCGCTCGAATTTCATCAGTTCAACCGCTTAAATTCATCAGTTCAAGTAGGGTAACAGAATAATATTCTGTTACGTGTAATAGAATAGCCCAGATGTATATAGAGTGGCACTATTCTAATCATGGGATTAGAATAACTATTTGGATCACGGGGCCCTATATAGGAGCAGCAGAGGTATTCCCGAACTCACAAAAAGAAAACAAATCCCACCCCGAACCCCACGATCCCCACCTCTCCCTCGCTCTTTTCCCGATCCATGCCGCCGCCATCCCCGCTGCTGCGCGCATCCTCCCACACAGCTCCTCCCCCATGGCCGGCGGGCCTCCTCCCCATGGCCGGCGGGCCACCCCGCTCCCCAATGGTCGGTGCGCCTCCCCCAGCAAGCGCCTCCTCTCCCGCGGTCAGGTCCAGGCCTGCTCCCACGGCCAACGCTGCCAACTGCCCCAGCGCGCCGCCGGCTCCATCTTCCCCAGCGTGTCGCTGCCGCCATTCTTCGCTGCCAAGATCCAACCTCGCCGGCCACCGTCTCGAGCAGGATCACACGCGGATCGGTGGCCAACATCCCAAGCAGGATCACACGCGGACCACCCCCCTGAGCCATCCCCTACCCATCGACGGGTCGCCGTCCCTAGATCCACGCCGCTCCTGCACCACCTCCTCTCAGTGGGGCTCTGCAGCCGAAGCACCCAAGCAGTTCACTGTCGTCACCTTGGGCCATTCAATGACACATCACCTGACCACCAGGACGGTCGCCACTGCAGTGCCAAGATCTGCTTGGAAGACGGGGGAGAGCCACACATGGCCCAACTTTTTCACTCCTTTTTCCCAACCTAATGCGTGCATTGATTGATTGATTAACCTGTTCTTGCCACCAATATTACTTCACTTTTTTTCTTTTTGGCAAAACACTCTCACTGTTCATGCATAGTTGCTCTACCGGCTGAATGATGGACACTTCTCTCTTTTATCTAGAGTATGAGGCAGAAGAACAACACCAATACTAGCTAATAGCTCCGTACTGCACAGCAAGACAGATAGAAAGTAACAGTTAAAATAGAGTTGATGGTTGGTCTTGTACTACGTGCTAGTGAGATCGCAATTCGAGCTAAAATGTCATGGGAAAATTTCACGCAATGGTGATCACGACTTTTTAGAGAAACTAACCAGACTTATCACTTTTCAAAGATCCGCACTTCCACCATGCTCTGGTGAAGTTCTGGCTCCAATTTTTTGAGGGTTCAAATTGTTTTTGATTTAGTTTCTTCTTTGTTTTGTCTGCTGCCAACTTGTTCTTACTCATTTGGTTAATTGGTTCTGTGAAAAATGTGAACAAGTAGGTACTCACGACAAGAACACAAAATAATGGCGTTGGCTTTGAGGCGGCATGCTTGTGGCAGGTGACCACATTTGATGTCTGAAGTTGGTTCCTTCCCCCTATCCTAAAATTGTATCCAAATCGAAACATCATTCACCCTTTCCAGTTCGGTATTGTTCTCTAAATGATTTTAAAGTATGAAATTCAGCTATACCGTCCCCCCTGTCCAGGTTCTGTACCCGCTTCGTTTTTGTTCCTACTGTAGGCTGCAACACCTGCCGTCGTCATCGCAACTTAGCCCCATGTCGCGTGCTAAATCTTATAACTAACCACGAAGCTTTGTCTCCCTGCTACTGCTACATGGAGTGCTCGCTTCCTTGTCTGCAATTTGGAACAAAGTTAAAATAGCTTTAGCTAGAGTTCAGATAATCAAGTGACAGAGGTTGCTCTAGAAACTAGAGTAGTAAACTTCAGGCTTGAGAGTGCAGATAACCGAATGTTCATACAGTCAAACCTATTGGAATAGAGGTTGCTCTAAAAATGTTTGATGCTTATTTAAAAACATATTTCCTTTCTAAGAATAATATGCTCTCAATAAGTGTTAGTGGTGTCCATAAGAACACATCATTTTTTCTATTTTCCTTTCCTTTTTTTGTGTATATAAGAATGCATAAAACTTGAGCCGGTCGGGGACATATCATTGAGAAGTTCATGTATAAATGGACTTGTTAACTATGAAAGTTCAAAATTAATAAAATGGAGAGGTCAAAGAAATTGACAAACAAAAAAGTAAAAACAATTCACATGGATTTTGATGGATCTTTCTAATTTAGAAAGAAAACCAGAAGTTCAACTCAAAATACATGAGCGGTTTGATGTTTATTATAAACCTAGAATTTTTTCCATTGCCAAAAGAAATAAAATGAAGAAGTTCAAATTTTAAAAATGGAGCAGTTTGATATTATATTTGAAACCTTAGATTTTTCAGATTACTAAAGAATAAAACCAATAAGTTCAATAGAAAATAACGAAGAAGTTTGATGTTTCTAAAAAACTCCAATTTTCACATTTCTAAAAAAATACAAAAAAGAAGTTCAAATAAAAAAGTTAGAGAGGTTCGATGTATTTTAAAAAAACTCAGACTTTTTCCGTTACTAAAGAGAAATAGAGAGAAGTTCAAATTGATAATAGCTAGAAGTTCATGTATTGCATGGTGTGCGTTTCACATGAGAAAATAAAAATAAAAAGGCGAAGTCCAAAAAAAATTGTTTCTAGAAGTTCAAGTGCTCGACGAGGGAAAGTTGGAAATTGCTACCCACTTTATGCACACATAATTCTGTCTCCCGTTTGTGTCTATGTTTTTACAAACAAATCAAAATTTTAAAAAATGTGGAGGGGTCCAATATTTATGACAAAACTAGGATATTTTGATATTTATAAAGAAGTCCAAATTATAAAATAGATAAGTTTGATATTTGTAAAGAAACTCGGATTTTCCATATTACTAAAAGAATAAAAATGACGAAGTTCAAATTAGAATAGAAGAGTACTTTGATGTATACGGGAAAAATCAAATTATTATCGTTTCTAAGAAAAATAAAACTATGAAGTGCAATTAAAAAAATATTTGATGCTTATTTAAGAACATTTCCTTTCTAAGAATATGACTAAGAAGTTGAAATTAAAATAATAGAGAAGTTTGAAGTATATAAAAATTCAGATTTGTTGCAAGAAGTTCAATTGCACCTCCGTGCACGGTTCAAAATTTATATTGCAGGATGTCCGACCTCAAATTACATGTTTTAAAAATGGCAAAAAATGACGTCCGACCTTCAATTGCATGTAATTAGACGTATACACAAAAATGCGACAGAAGTTCATTGTGAAAACAAAGAGAAGTTCAAGTACTGCAAGGAATGCATTTCAGGTGAGAATAGAAGTATAGAAAAATAAAAGCTTAAAAGGTTTGTTAAAAGAAGTTCAAGTGCTTTGTCCGGGGAAGTTCAAAAATTCTTGCGAGAGAGGTTCACCTTATATTTCCATGTATGAAAACACAAAAAAGAATTATTATTTTTTTGCATTTTAAATTAATTCTCTCAATCCACAAAGAAGTTCAGTTATTATTTGGGAGCAATTTGATTTCAAAAAGAAAATAAAAAATTCAAATTATAAAAATGGAAAAGGTTCATGTACTACATGGTGTGTGTTTAATATGAGAAAAATAAATTAAAAGGTAAGGTCAATTTTTGTTGTTATAAGTTGAAGTCCTCGGTCGGAGAAACTTTTAAAAAATTATTGTGAGAGAGGTTTGTACAAAAGGAATATCATTTGTATAACACTCACGAATGGATGAGAAAATTTCAAACGAAAGTACGTCACAGAAGTTCAGTGTGAAAACAACATGAAGTTCTACTACTACACTAAACGAATTTCAGATGAAAACTTCTAAAATCGTCGTGAGTATGAAAAAATGATCAACACAGGAAATTTGCGTGTTTACAACAGCTTTCGATCAGTATATCACTTGCTCAATTCTAGTGAGTGGATGGAGAGGTACGAGCAGTGGATGAAGAGCTACGAGCAAGAAAAGCATGTGAAAAAACAGAGTGAAGTTCAAGTACACATGCCGAGAAGTTCAAGTTCTTCACGCAGTGCATTTTTTGAAGAATTTGTTTCGTGATAAAGGCAGAATGAATGATCACGCCGTTTTCGAAATTACTTGAAAACGGCTAGGAACTAGAGAAAACCATTAACACGAAAAAGTTTCGCATTTTCCGTAGCTTTTTAATGGTATATTACATTTTCCAAATTACTATTTAACCATAAGGAATTAGAGAAAACTTTCAACATGTGGAAGGAGCGGATTTACAGCAGCTTTCCAACACCATATTATTTGCCTCATTCCGATAAACGATTTAGAAATGCGATCGAAAATACGATTCATGTTTTTTGTGCGATGAAAAAACGGTTTTCAAAAATGCTCTTAAACCGCTTATAATTTGCCAAAAATTTAACTTGGGTCATGATACTAGTGTCCATAGCTTTCCAATGGTATATCGCAAGCTCCATTTGGGCAATGTTGGCGGAAGTTCAACCTAGCACTGGGAGAAGTTCAGGTCGAACAACTCAGGCAGTAAAATTGCAACAGAGACATGTTTCATCATGGCCTGAGAGCAAATCCGCCAATGAGCGAGATTCCTATTTAAAACGTGCATTTAGTTGCTAAAAACCGTTTGTAGATTACACTTACATCATAGAGAACATGAGTAACCAAAAAAAATCGCGCGGGGAGACACGGTTGAGAAGATAGCCAAAAGGTCGGGTTCCTACAGAGGGAAGTTTAGGCGTGTAACTCGGTCGGAGAAAGTTGAAAAATTTATTGTGAGAGAGGTTTGTACAAAAGAAATATTATTTGTGTGACATTGACGAATGTATGAGGAAATTACAAACGAAAATACGTCATAGTAGTTCAACGTGAAAACAACAGGAAGTTCAACTACTACGTTGAATGAATTTCAGATGAAAAACTTCTTAAACCATCGCGAGTATGAAAAAATGATCAACACGGGAAAGTTGCGTGTTTATAGCAGCTTTCCATCGGTTATCACCCGCTGAATTCCGGGGAGTGGATGGAGAACTACGAGTAGTGGATGGACATCTGCGAGCAAAAAAAAGCACGTCGAAAATAGAGTGAAGTTCAAGTAGACAATGTTGAGAAGTTCAAGTTCTTCACGCGGTGCATTTTCGAAGACTCTATTTCGCGATAATGGCAGAACAAATGATCCTGCCGTTTTCGAAATGACTTGAAAACCGCCAGGAATCGAAGAAAACCACCGACATGGAAAAGTTTCGCATTTTCCGTAGCTTTTCAGCGGTATATTATTTGCCTCATTCCAATAAAGTTTGTAAAAATTACGGGGAAAATACATTTTCAGCCATTTTCAAAACTGACTTAAAACCGTAAGGAATTGGGAGAAACAATATATACAAAAAAGTTTCGCATTTATTCAAGCTTTCCAACAACATATCATTTGCTGCGTTCGGACGTACAGTCAAAAAATTAGCTTGAAAATACGAACTCGGTGGAACTTGTATCGTTTTCTAAATTACTTTTAAACCGTTCAAAATTAGAAAACACTTTTAACATGAAAAAGTTGCGCATTTCCATAAGCTTTCCAACGCCATATTATTTGCCTCAATTGGATTAGCCGTTTAGAACTGGCATCGAAAATACGAACTTGGGTGTTCCATTTGCGAAATTCTACGATTTTCCAAATTACTCTTTATCCATAGGGAATTACAGAAAACTTTCAACATGTGGAAGGAGCGGTTTTGCAGCGGCTTTCCAATGCCATATTATTTGCCTCATTCCAATGAACGGTTTAGAAATGCGATTGAAAATACGATTCACGTTTTTTGTATGAGGAAAAAACGGTTTTCAAAACTGCTCTTAAACCGCTTACATTTTGCCAAAAAAATTAACTTGGGTCATGATAGTGTTTTCCATAGCTTTCCAACGGTATATCGCAAGCCCCGTTTGGACACATTTTAGCTAAAGTTCAACCTAGTACTCGGGGAAGGTCAGGCGCGTTACTCGGGAAGTTCATGTTGTGATCAGAATAGTGTTTATGTGTGTGTGTGTGTGTGTGTGTGTGTGTGTGTGTGTCTATATATATATAATCCAGCAATTTTTGGCCTTTTCTAGTCGATCCCCTAAACTTAACGTTGTAAGCTTCAATTTGATCAAGTTCAAAGCAGGTTCAATCGAAAGTAGCATGCATTCAAACATAAACATAGATACTTTTGCCTAACCGAACATAAAACATAAATTTAAACTAAGCTAAACTACTTTCGGTCGAAGTAGAGGTCCAGTAAGAGCTCCTGAGGCGCGATTCTCAAGAGGTCCCCTTTAGCGCTCAAGCAACTACACAAAGGCAAGAAAGGGAGGCGGCGTTGCCGCAGCAGGGCAGCGAAAAGCGGGGATCTTACGCCGTAGCGCTGGGTCGATCCAGGCGCAAGACTTATCTTGGCATTCTGGAGCTGGTTCCTTGTGTTGCGCCAGACTTGAGCGTCGACCACTGTCGGGTAGCTAGGTTAGGCCCATGCGATCCTCCCCCTCTTCTCCACGCTCTTCTATGTGCTCTACGTCCTCAGGTCCCAGCCCTCGAGCGAGCTCAGCCGCCACTCGTATGCCGGGTCGCGGTGCCGTGGTCAAGGCCAGGGGGTGAGGGCTGGAGAGCCAGTAAGAGCTCCTGAGTCGCGATACTCAGGAGCCCCCCTTTTAACGCGCAAGCGAATCGCATGGGAGAAGTGGGAGCCCGTGGTACCGCCTGCTGTAGTCTTCAGGAGGTTCCTACAAGTTAGCGTGAGGGAGGGCACAAATTGTCATGGTGATTGCCGGTGCGCCACTGGTTGCTTCGCAAGAAGGTGAAGACACTGAGGGTCTGGTGAGGTGACGTGCGCGGGCGTGCCGCGAGCCAGAGCTCAACCACTCAGATTTGTCAGCGTTGTAGGGACGGACCCGAGCACAAGCACCGTGCCGGCATGAGAGGTTCCCGTGGCGGGCGATAATCAAGCAGGCAGTGACAATAGGTAGCTTATGCATGGAAAGCAAACTAACTTAGGTAAATGCAAGAACGATACACGCCACTGGGTTGGACCCGAGCGGCTTGGGGATGATGTAGCCCGAGGGGTGCCCCCAGCAGGGTGTACTAAAGATGCAAGTGGATACATGTCACAGGGACAGACCCACGCGACCTGGGAATGATGCAGCCTAGGGGGCGCTCCCAGCTAAATGAACTTGGAAAATGTCACCTGGTTTGGTTGTCGAAGGAGTGTTGGGGTAGCTAAAGACGCGTGGCGAAGAAGTCTCTCCTCACGAGCCGTCAAGACCTAGAGCCTCGGGAGGCTCTGGAGGCTCTGGTGGCCTCCTGAGGACCATCTCCATCTCCGCCAGGACTGCGTGATGCTTGGCTTCCTGGCCTGCCAGCATGCTCCGCAGGTTGCGCTGGAAGGCGGCTGCCACGCTCGGTAGGCCGAACGGCATGCGAACGTAACTATGAGGTGGACCCTCACACCGGCCAGCATGCGAAGGCCAGAAGCGCTCCTAAGATGTGGCCCTGTTGAGCCCTGGGATGTCAATGCAGACGCGCAGCTCACCACCCTCGCCTGGATGGGGAGCAGTGCCAGGTGGGCGGCGGTCGCCGCGTATTGCCCTTGCTTCCTGAAGCTCGTGAGTGGCCTTGGTGATGAACTCCTGAGCGTCGGGCGCTCCTCGCCCGGTGCCCTCCAGAGGGAAACGTGTGATACGTCTCCAACATATCTATAATTTTTGATTGCTCCATGCCATTATATTATCTATTTTGGATGTTAATGGGCTTTATGTTACACTTTTATATCATTTATGGGACTAACCTACCAACCGGAGGCCCAGCCCAAAATATTGTTTTTTTTGCCTATTTTAGAGTTTCGCCGAAAAGGAATATCAAAGGGAGTCCAAACGGAATGAAACCTTCGGGAATGTGATTTTCTTAACAAACATGATCTAGGACACTTGGAGTGGGCGTCAAGAAACAATCGAGGAGGCCACGAGGCAGGGGGGGCGCGCCCTCCACCCTCGTGGGCCCCTCATTGCTCCACCGATGTACTTCTTCCTCCTATATATATCTACGTACCCCCCCAACATCCCGGAGCACCATGAAAACCTAATTCCAGCGCCGCAACCTTCTGTACCCAAGAGATCCCATCTTGGGGCCTTTTCCGGAGCTCCGCCGGAGGGGGCATTGATCACGGAGGGCCTCTACATCAACTTCATGGCCTCTCCGGTGATGTGTGAGTAGTTTACTTCAGACCTTTGGGTCCATAGTTATTAGCTAGATGGCTTCTTCTCTCTCTTTGGATCTCAATACAAAGTTCTCCTCGATCTTCTTGGAGATCTATTCGATGTAATCTTCTTTTGCGGTGTGTTTGTCGAGATCCGATGAATTGTGGGTTTATGATCTAGATTATCTATGAACAATATTTGATTCTCCTCTGAATTCTTTTATGTATGATTGGTTTATATTTGCAAGTCTCTTCGAATTATCAGTTTGGTTTGGCCTACTAGATTGATCTTTCTTGCAATGGGAGAAGTGCTTAGCTTTGGGTTCAATCTTGCGGTGTCCTTTCCCAGTGACAGCAGGGGTAGCAAGGCACGTATTGTATTGTTGCCACTGAGGATAAAAAGATGGGGTTTATATCATATTGCATGAGTTTATCCCTCTACATCATGTCATCTTACTTAAAGCATTACTCTGTTCTTATGAACTTAATACTGTAGATGCATGCTGGATAGCGGTCGATGTGTGGAGTAATAGTAGTAGATGCAAAATTGTTTCGGTATACTTGTCATGGATGTGATGCCTATATACATGATCATACCAAGATATTCTCATAACTATGCTCAATTCTATCAATTGTTCGACAGTAATTCGTTTACCCACCATAATACTTATGCTCTTGAGAGAAGCCACTAGTGAAATCTATGGCCCCCGGGTCTATCTTCCATCATATTAATTTTCCAACACTTAGCTATTTCTATTGCTGTTTATTTTACTTTGCATCTTTATTTCTCTTTATCATAAAAATACCAAAAATATTATCTTACCATATCTATCAGATCTCACTCTCGTAAGTGAAGGGATTGACAACCCCTTCATCGCATTGGTTGTGAGGTTATTATTTGTTTGTGTAGGTTCTTGGGACTCGAGCGTGATCTCCTACTGGATTGATACCTTGGTTCTCAAAAACTGAGGGAAATACTTACGCTACTTTATGGCATCACCCTTTCCTCTTCAAGGGAAAACCAACACAGTGCTCAAGTGGTAGCAAGAAGGATTTCTGGCGCCGTTGCCGGGGAGATTCGCGCCAAGTCAAGTCAAGATTTACTCTCGACAATGAGCCATTTCTGGCGCCGTTGCCAGGGAGTCTACGCACAAGTCAAGACATACCAAGTACCCATCACAAACACTTATCCCTCGCATTACATTATTTTCCATTTGCCTCTCGTTTTCCTCTCCCCCACTTCACCCTTGCCATTTTAGTCGCCCTCTCTTTTTCCATTCGCCTCTTTTTCCCTTGCTTCTTATTTGCTCGTGTGTTGGATTACATGCTTGTCACGATGGCTCAAGACAATACTAAATTGTGTGACTTTGCCAATACCAACAACAATGATTTTCTTAGGACTCCGATTACTCCTCTTATCGATGCTGAATCTTGTGAAATTAATGCTGCTTTGTTGAATCTTGTCATGAAAGATCAATTCACCGGCCTTCCTAGTGAAGATGCCACTACCCATCTAAATAACTTTGTTGATTTGTGTGATATGCAAAAGAAGAAAGATGTGGATAATGATATTGTTAAACTTAAGATATTTCCGTTTTCGCTTAGAGATCATGCTAAAGCTTGGTTTTCGTCTTTGCCTAAAAATAGTATTGATTCATGGAATAAGTGCAAAGATGCTTTTATCTCTAAGTATTTTCCTCCCGCTAAGATCATCTCTCTTAGAAATGATGTTATGAATTTTAAGCAACTTTATCATGAACATGTTGCACAATCTTGGGATAGGATGAAATTAATGATACGTAATTGCCCTACACATGGTTTGAATCTTTGGATGATTATACAAATTTTTTATGCCGGATTGAATTTTGCTTCTAGAAATCTTTTAGATTCGGCCGCGGGAGGCACTTTTATGGAAATCACTTTAGGAGAAGCTACTAAACTCCTAGATAATATTATGGTTAATTATTCTTAATGGCACACCGAAAGATCTACTAATAAAAAAGTGCATGCGATAGAAGAAATTAATGTTTTGAGTTTGAGTGGAAAGATGGATGAACTTATGAAATTGTTTGCTAATAAGAGTGTTTCCTATGATCCTAATGATGTGCCTTTGTCTACCTTGATTGAGAATAATAATGAATCTATGGATGTGAATTTTGTTGGTAGGAACAATTTTGGTAATAACGCGTATAGAGGTAATTTTAATTCTAGGTCGTTTCTTAGTAATTCCCCTAATAATTATGGTAATTCCTACAACAATTCTTACGGAAATTTTAATAAGATGCCCTCTGAATTTGAGACTAGTGTTAAGGAGTTTATGAATTCGCAAAAGAATTTCAATGCTTTGCTTGAAGAAAAATTGCTTAAGGTTGATGAATTGGCTAGGAACATTGATAGAATTTCTCTTGATGTTGATTCTTTGAAACTTAGATATATTCCACCTAAGCATGATAACAATGAGTCTCTCAAAGCCAAGAGAATTTCCATTGATGAGTGCAAAGAAAGAACCGCTAGGATGCGTGCTAAGAAAAATTGCTTTGTGAAAGCGTGTTCTTCTAGTTTCTAAGAAAATAAAGATGAAGATCTAAAAGTTATTGATGTGTATCCTATTAAATCTTTGTTTTGCAATATGAATCTTTATAATGATGGGACTGAAGATGAGCCACCTTTACCTAGAAGGCATTCCAAAAATTCGGAGTTTTTAGATCTTGATGCAAAAATTGGTAAAACTTGAGTTGGAAGTTTCTATCCCTAGAAAACTTTATGATGAGTGGGAACCTACTATTAAAATTAAAATTAAAGATCATGAATTCTATGCTTTGTGTGTTTTGGGTGCTAGTGTTTCCATGATTCCGAAAACTTTATGTGATTTGCTAGGATTCCGTGAATTTGATGATTGTTCTTAAACTTGCACCTTGCGGATTCCACTATTAAGAAACCTATGGGAAGAATTAATGATGTTATTATTGTTGCAAATAGGAACTATGTGCCCATAGATTTCGTTGTTCTTGACACAGATTGCAATCCTTCATGTCCTATTATTCTTGGTAGACCTTTCCTTAGAACGATTGGTGCAATTATTGATATGAAGGAAGGGAATATTAGATTACAATTTCCGTTAAGGAAAGGCATGGAACACTTACCTAGAAATAAAATTAAATTACCATATGAATCTATTATGAGAGCCACTTATGGATTGCCTACCAAACATGGCAATACCTAGATCTATCCTTGCTTTTATACCTAGCTAGGGGCGTTAAACGATAGCGCTTGTTGGGAGGAAACCCAATTTTTTTTATTCCTTGCTTTTTTCTCCTGCTTAGTAATAAATAATTTATCTAGCCTCTATTTTGGTTATGTTTTTTTGTTTAATTAGTTTTTTTGCCAAGTAGAACCGTTGGGAAGACTTGGGGAAAGTCTTTTTGATCTTGTTGTAAAAAACAGAAACTTTAGCGCTCACGAGAATTGCTGCCATTTTTATTTGGAGGGTGGTATTTAGTTAATTATTTTTGAAGATGATTAATATATAAATTACTCACGTACAGCAATTTATTGTAGAATTTTTGGGGTTCCAGAAGTTTGTGTTAGTTACAGATTACTACAGACTGTTCTGTTTTTGACAGATTCTGTTTTTCGTGTGTTGTTTGCTTATTTTGATGAATCTATGGCTAGTAAAAGAGTTTATAAACCATAGAGAAGTTGGAATACATTAGGTTTAGCACCAATATAAATAAATAATGAGTTCAATACAGTACCTTGAAGTGGTGTTTTGCTTTCTTTCGCTAACGGAGCTCATGAGATTTTCTATTTAAGTTTTGTGTTGTGAAGTTTTCAAGTTTTGGGTACAGATTTGATGGATTATGGAACAAGGAGTGGCAAGAGCCTAAGATTGGGGATGCCCATCGCACCCCAAGATAAAATTTAAGGACACCAAAAAGCCTAAGCTTGGGGATGCCCCGGAAGGCATCCCCTCTTTCGTCTTCGTCTATCGGTAACTTTACTTGGAGTTATTTTTTTATTCACCACATGATATGTGTTTTGCTTGGAGCGTCTTGTATGATTTGAGTCTTTGCTTTTTAGTTTACCACAATAATCGTTGCTGTACACACCTTTTGAGAGAGACTCACATGATTTGAAATTTATTAGAATACTCTATGTGCTTCACTTATATCTTTTGAGCTATATAGTTTTTGCTCTAGTGCTTCACTTATATCTTTTAGAGCACGACGGTGGTTTTATTTTATAGTAATAATTGATCTCTCATGCTTCACTTATATTATTTTTAGAGTCCTTTAGAATAACATGGAAATTTTCTTTTAGGAATAATATAAAAACTTTCATAGAAGTGCATTTAATACTATAAGAAGTTTGATACTTGATAATAGTTTTGAGATATGGAGATGGTGATATTAGAGTCATGCTAGTTGAGTAGTTGTGAATTTGAGAAATACTTGTGTTAAAGTTTGTGATTCCCGTAGCATGCATGTATGGTGAACCGTTATGTGATGAAGTCGGAGCATGATTTATTTATTGATTGTCTTCCTTATGAGTGGCGGTCGGGGACGAGCGATGGTCTTTTCCTACCAATCTATCCCCCTAGGAGCATGCGCGTAATACTTTGCTTTGATAAATTGTAGATTTTTGCAACAAGTATATGAGTTCTTTATGACTAATGTTGAGTCCATGGATTATACGCACTCTCATCCTTCCACCCTTGCTAGCCTCTCTAATACCGCGCACTTTTCGCCAGTATCATACACCCACCATATACCTTCCTCAAAACAGCCACCATACATACCTATTATGGCATTTCCATAGCCATTCCAAGATATATTGCCATGCAACTTTCCACCATTCCGTTATTATGACACGCTTCATCATTGTCATATTGCTTGCATGATCATGTAGTTGACATCGTATTTGTGGCAAAGCCACCGTTCATAAATCTTCATACATGTCACTCATGCATCATTGCACATCTCGGTACACCGCCGGAGGCATTCACATAGAGTCATATTTTTTTCTAAGTATCGAGTTGTAATTCTTGAGTTGTAAGTAAATAAAGTGTGATGATCATCATTATTAGAGCGTTGTCCCAAGTGAGGAAAGGATGATGGAGACTATGATTCCCCCACAAGTCAGGATGAGACTCCGGACAAAAAAAAAAGAAAGGCCATAAAAAAGGACAAGGCCCAAAAATGAGAGATAAAGAGAGAAGGGACAGTGCTACTATCCTTTTTCCACACTTGTGCTTCAAAGTAGCACCATGATCTTCATGATAGAGAGTATCCTATGATATCACTTTCATATACTAGTGGGAATTTTTCATTATAGAACTTGGCTTGTATATTCCAATGGTGGGCTTCCTCAAAATGCCCTAGGTCTTCATGAGCAAGCGAGTTGGATGCACACCCACTTAGTTTTTTTGTTGAGCTTTCATATACTTATAGCTCTAGTGCATGCGTTGCATGGAAATCCCTACTCACTCACATTGATATCTATTGATGGGCATCTCCATAGCCCGTTGATATGCCTACTTGATGTGAGACTATCTTCTCCTTTTTGTCTTCTCCACAACCACCATTCTATTCCACATATAGTGCTATGTCCATGGCTCATGCTCATGTATTGCGTGAAGATTGAAATTTTTTTAGAACATCAAAAGTATGAAACAATTGCTTGGCTTGTCATCGGGGTTGTGCATGATTTAAATATTTTGTGTGGTGAACATAGAGCATATCCAGGCTATATGATTTTTTAGGGATAACTTTATTTGGCCATGTTATTTTGAGAAGACATGATTGCTTAGTTAGTATACTTGAAGTATTATTATTTTTATGTCAATATTAAACTTTTATCTTGAATCTTTCGGATCTGAACATTCATGCCACAATAAAGAAAAATTACATTGAGAAATATGTTAGAAAGCATTCCACATCAAAAATTCTTTTTTTATTATTTACCTACTCGAGGACGAGCAGGAATTAAGCTTCAGGATGCTTGATACGTCTCCAATGTATCTATAATTTTTGATTGCTCCATGCTATTATATTATCTATTTTGGATGTTAATGGGCTTTATTTTACACTTTTATATCGTTTTTGGGACTAACCTACCAACCGGAGGCCCGACCCAAATTGTTGTTTTTTTTGCCTATTTTAGAGTTTCGCCGAAAAGGAATATCAAACGTAGTCCAAACGGAATGAAACCTTCGGGAACGTGATTTTCTCAACAAACGTGATCCAGGAGACTTGGAGTGGGCGTCAAGAAACAATCGAGGAGGCCACAATGCAGGGGGCGCGCCTACCCCCGTTAGGGTGGCCCTACACCCTCGTGGGCCCCTTGTTGCTCCACCGACGTACTTCTTCCTCCTATATATATATCCACGTACCCCCCCAAACATCCAGGAGCACTACGAAAACCTAATTCCACTGCCGCAACCTTATGCACCCGAGAGATCCCATCTTGGGGCCTTTTCCGGAGCTCCACCAGAGGGGGCATTGATCATGGAGGGCCTCTACATCAACTCCATGGCCTCTCCGGTGATGTGTGAGTAGTTTACTTCAAACCTTCCGGTCCATAGTTATTAGCTAGATGTCTTCTTCTCTCTCTTTGGATCTCAATACAAAGTTCTCCTCGGTCTTCTTGGAGATCTATTCGATGTAATCTTCTTTTGCGGTGTGTTTGTCGAGATCCGATGAATTGTGGGTTTATGATCCTGATTATCTATGAACAATATTTGATTCTCCTCTGAATTCTTTTATGTATGATTGGTTTATCTTTGCAAGTCTCTTCGAATTATCAGTTTGGTTTGGCCTACTAGATTGATCTTTCTTGCAATGGGAGAAGTTCTTAGCTTTGGGTTCAATCTTGCGGTGTCCTTTCCAGTGACAGCAGGGGAAGCAATGCACGGATTGTATTGTTGCCATCGAGGATAAAAAAGATGGGGTTTATATCATATTGCATGAGTTTATCCCTCTACATCATGTCATCTTACTTAAAGCATTACTCTATTCTTATGAACTTAATACTCTAGATGCATGCTGGATAGCGATCGATGTGTGGAGTAATAGTAGTAGATGCAGAATCGTTTTGGTCTACTTGTCATGGACGTGATGCCTATCTACATGACCATACCTAGATATTCTCATAACTATGTTGAATTCTATCAATTGCTCGACAGTAATTCGTTTACCCATCGTAATACTTATGCTGTTCAGAGAAGCCACTAGTGAAATCTATGGCCCCCAGGTCTATCTTCCATCATATTAATTTTCCAACACTTGGCTATTTCTATTGTCGTTTATTTTACTTTGCATCTTTATTTCTCTTTATCATAAAAATACCAAAAATATTATCTTATCATATCTATCAGATCTCACTCTCGTAAGTGACCGTGAAGGGATTGACAACCCCTTTATCACGTTGGTTGCGAGGTTCTTATTTGTTTGTGTAGGTGCGTGGGACTCGAGCGTGATCTCCTACTGGATTGATACCTTGGTTCTAAAAAACCGAAGGAAATACTTACGCCACTTTACTGCATCACCCTTTCCTCTTCAAGGGAAGACCAACGCAGTGCTCAAGAGGTAGCAATGTGCCGCGAGGCACGCCTCCACGTGGTGCACGAGCGCCTCCCTTGTGATGTTCGCCAGGTCTGAGGCCCTCTAGAAGAGAGCCCTCGAGCCCTGCCCGAGGAGAGCACCGGGCGCGCCTCCCTATGCGAGGGAAGGAGGCGCCCCAGGCGCGGGCGGCGATCTTGAGGTGGCGCCCCTGGAGGCGTCGCTCCCCTAAGGCCCAGTGCGGAGTAGCTTCTTCTTCTTCTTGTGGCTGGCCTCAGGAGGGTACTGCACATACGCGCTGCTTGGGTCTCCGACTGCTGCAGCTTGGAAGGCGCGCTCGAGGGAGGACACCATGTCTCTTTCTTCACAGGGGACTGTGATGATTCCGCTGCTTCCCGGCATCTTGAGGACGTTGTAGCCATGGTGGGTGACTGCCATGAATTTGGCTAGCGCTGGGTACCCGAGAATGGCATTGGACGGCAGGCGGGTGTGGGCTAGTTGTCGCGTTGGCCGAAGGTGACAGGGAGGCGAAGTTGCCCTATCGGGGTGGTGGAGCCGTCAGTCACTCCTGAGAAAGGCTTGATGGGCCAGAGCTAATCGTATGACACTTGAAGGCTGTCAAACGTCTCGATGGACAGGACACTGAGCCCTACGCCGCCGTCGATGAGGGTCTTGGTGGCTTGGACATTGTTGATGATGGGTGAACAGAGCATCGGGAGGACACTGGCGGTTGCCGCACATTTGAGCTGGTCCGTCGAGTTAAAGGTGATGGCCTACTTGGACCATCTGAGCGGGCGCGTGGCCTCGAGCTTGGGGAGGGCTGCATTCACCTCGTGAGAGAACTGCTTGAAGATGCACTGGGAAGCTGGGGCCTAAGCGCCACCCAAGATGCAGGCGATGGCACGCGGCTCCTGGAAGCCCCCAACCCCTTCCTCCTGCTGGTGGTCGTCGTTCCTCCTTGGTGGTGGCGGCGGCGGAGGGAGACCAGGATTGCCCTGAGGACGATCCTCGCGAGGTTGGTCCCTCCAGGCGCCCTCACGAGACTGGTCCTATCAGTGGTCCTCGCGAGGCTGGTCGTGCCACTCCAGGCGAGGGTCGCGGTCGTCCCAACGTCCTCCACCTCGTCCACCTCCTCGGTCGTAGCCTCGGTCGTTGTGCTCGGGGCGTCGACCGAAGCGTCCATCTCGAATGGCCCTGAGCTCTTGACAATCGTTGGTGTTGTGGTTGCGCACGTTGTGGAAGGCGCAGAAAGTATGGCTACCCTTGGACTACTCAGCGAGGTCTCGGCCGCGCTTGGTATCTGGCTCTGCCGCGAGTACGGCCACTCCTTTGCGCTTCACGTCCTTGATCTGGGCCTTCTTCTCCTCTGGATCTGCAGCAGGGAGCTCGAGGAGGGAGACACGCCCCTCCTCAGCTCTTGCACACTTGGTCACTATGTTGAATAGCTCCAAAGTCGTGCACATCTCCTCATGGATGGCGAGCTCCTCCTTCATCTTGATGTCACGGACGCCATCGGAAAACGCTAACATGATGGCCTCGTCCGTCACTTTGGGGATCTTGAGGCGCACGATGTTGAAGCGCTGGATGTACTTCTGCAGGGTCTCTCCGGGCAGTTGCTTGATGCGGCGCAGGTCACTCGCGGCCGGGGGGCGGTCGCGAGTGCCCTGGAAGTTGGCGACGAAGCTGTCGCGCATCTGGTCCCAGGAGGAGATCGAGCCAGGGGGCAGGTCCAGGAGCCATGAGCGGGCGCCATCCTTGAGGGACATGGGGAACCAGATCGCCATGACCTTTTCATCGCCGTTGGCTGCCTCGATGCTCAGCTCGTAGAGCTGCAAGAACTACACAGGGTCAGCGGTGTCGTCGACATGTAAGCCGGCAGACACAGTCAAGCATTGTAAGCCAGCAGACACAGTCATGTAAGCCGGACAGTTAAGCCAGAAATTTAAGCCAGACAGTTAAGCCAGATTGTAAGCCAGATTGTAAGCCGGATTGTAAACCGGCTTACGTTAAGAAGCCCAAGACGTTAAGAAGCCCATGGTGAGAAGCCCATGGTAAGACGTCAAAATAGGTTAAGTCCTAATCCGAGTTTGACTCTACATGTAACCCGCCCCTTCATCTTATATAAGGAGGGGCGGGGCACCCCAAGAGGGGGGTGAGAAAATAATCGTTAAGGCTAGACACAATAGAGGAGAGCCAGATTTATGACGTCTCCCTCATGAGCATAATGAGACCTAGCCACAAACAACATGTAGGGCTATTACCGGATGATGTTTCCCGAGGCCCGAAGCTGTCTAAATTCTTGTCTTGTGTGTTGCCTCTCTCGTCCTCATCAACCCCTCTCAAGTTACCACATAGATGCGTTGGTCTCACGACTAAGTCCTCACACTAGGACATCTGTTGTGCCAATTCCACGATAGTTGGCGCCCACCGTGGGGCCTGCGCACGGTGGTATTGAGTTCTTGGAGAGATTTCTCATAGGGATCGGGAGTTCACAATTTTCCTGATGAAGAAGAGCTGGTTTGAAGAGATTTGCATCAGCTTCAAGTTTCATCGGACCAGATTATGATTGGTGAGGTTTAAAGGTAATACAAAAGTTTAGGGCTGCGCCTTGAGCCGCCGCCTTTGCAAGTCAAAACCAGGAGGATATCAATTCGCACTACTGCTACCGCGCATTGCAGAGACGGACATGAGTTCATAGGACTTTTTCTTTGATTACGCGTTGTGCCGTACGCCATGGAATCGGTCCAATGGCAATGTTTCCACTAAGAAAGCAGATCTCTGCTGCGACCGGGTAAACCAATTTGATTTTTGCAGGATGCTTCATGTACTCAAGTCCCACATATTTAAAATACCGAGGGAAGGGACCATCATTATTGTTGTTGTTTTTTCTGGCATGAGACCGAGTCAAGTCTAAAGAATCCTCAAGAACTTCCATTGTTCCCCACTAGTATGTACATGGCAAAGGAAAGAAGACCACAATTTGGAGAAGGACACGGATGAGAACCAATTGATCCAGCCACGACCCGGAAGCGGACGTCTCCGCGGAGCCGGGCTCGACCGTTTGACTCGCCTCCGCCTCTGCCGCGAGCTGCTCGTCGCAACAGCCGCGCCAAGCTGGCCTCAGCCTGCGCCTCGCTTGCAAGTCTGCTCAGGAGCCACCACCGTCGGCGTGTCACCTCACCCGCGGCTGCGCCACACTTGAAGTCGCCCCGGACATGCCTTGTTGCAGAGCCGCTTCGGCCCTGAGTCGTCTCCGCCACATGCGCCGACCAGCTATCCGCCTCCGCCGTCATCTCACTGCTGCTTTGAGTCTCTAAGCCGGCCGGCCTCGAGCGGCCACTTCCAGGGTTGACCCGTTGTGTCTCGTTCTGAGCCGGAGGCTCGCCTCCGTTGCTGTGTTTGCTCCGCCTTGACACCTCTGAGCCGCCGAGATTGCAGGTCAAGTCACGGGAGTATTACAAGCCCGTTCAATTCATCAGATAGCGAGAAAACTGCAGAAGGACAAAGGCTACAAATGCTGCACACCGCAAGACCAACGAGGATACGGATGTAATCGGCCGAAACTTGATCGAGGACTGGTCAAACTTACCATGACCTGGAGAGCTGCCGAGGATCCGCGGCTGTTTTGGTTCCACCATCGACTCCAACTTGTGGGCGGCGACACAATCCGTTCGTCTCTGCTGCAGCCTTGCTTCGGGTGCGAGCCCTGTTCTGCAGCCACCTCAAGTCGCCTCTGTGATGGCCCACCATGGCAGATTGAGCCGCCGCTTTGCTCCGCTCCGCTGATGTGACTCTCCTTCGACCCGGTCGGCGAGCAGTCGCCGCCCACGAGCAGTTGTCTGCTTAAATCGCTACTACGAGCTCCTGCGGCTGAATCCTCCCACGCCTACAAGGCGCCCCGCTGTTCAAATCGCAGCGATCTACGCCGGCTCCGAGCCCCTGCTGGCTCTTCGTGCTCCGCTCCGGTGCCCCGTTTTGGCTGCCCTATCGGCTCGATGCGCCGCCTTACGTGAGCCGCCTCGCTTCCGGAGAGCCACCCCGCGCTGTCTACCGTGCCGCCGCCGGAGAGCCACCCCGCGTGGACCTTGTGTTGAGCCGCCGCTAGCGGCAACTGCCGTCTGTGGTCCAGCGCTTGTCCAACCCTTGCCTCTTCCTCCAGCGCCCATTCTGAAGCCGCCTCCACTTGCGAGCCGGCTTGCTGTGTCAAATCGCCGAGTCGCCTCCGCGGCCTTGGGTCTCTGGCCGCCTCAACAGCCGGTCGCTGCCAAACCACCTACATCCAGAGCCGCCGTGGCCTCTCCTTGTCTCCGAGTGGGTCCGCCCCATTGCCGCTGAGCCGTCGTGCTTTTGATTCGTCGGCCTGGGCCTGCCACTGCTACATTTTTGAACTGCCGTGCCGCCGGGTCACCTTCTGTTTCCATTAAACCGCCTCACCTACATCGTGAGCTGCCAAGCCAGCCCGCCACCAAAGCTCCGCCTCGCTGGGGACATCCTCGAGCCACCTAGCCTTTCAGTCGTTGTGTCCGTGCTTCAACCCGCCGCTCCTCCATGAGCCGGCTCTACCTCGGACTCGCCCGCCTCTGAACCGCCGATGCCGGCTCACCTGCGACCCAAGTCAGCGCCTGCAAGTATGCGGCTACAAGTCGGACTTTGTTGCCTCGCTCCGCCGTGAGTCGCCGCAGAGCGCCTCTGCCACAGAGCCGCCTTCGAGTCGCCCAACGCAAACTACAGCGGGGGAGAGCCATAGGCCGCCTTGCTACCCTCCACCTCGCCGCTGAGTCGCGCAGGTGGCTTGCCTCTGCCGCAGATTCAATTCCCGGGCTTGCTTCCGCCGCGGCCTCGACCCGCCTCACCACTTCGGCCTCGCCCTTGCCTCTACCGTGAGTCGCCGCCGCCGTCGCAGGCCGAGCCTTGCTCCGGTGCTTCACCTCCAGACCCGCCTGGCACGCCGCAGGCTGCCTCACCTTGCTCTAGCTCCGCCCTCCGCTTGCTCGCCGCTCCTGCTTAGAGGAAGAAGAGATGGGGGCCGGCTGTTCGGGTGAAATTGGATTAGGAAGAAAGGGATTGACTGGAATAAAAAAAGGGGAAGACTACGTGGGTCCTATTGTTTTATTAGACATATGTCTAGGCGGTCGTCTAACGTTGTTCAGCATCATATAATGCCAGCGTTTGTGCTCATCTGATAAAATATACCAGGTGTTATTGTTTCTATCTACTTTCAGTACATATTTTAATCAAGGAAGCAATTACTTTGGTCCGTATATTTTTATGTGCAGCAAAGGTGGTGCCAGGTTGTGTCTATGAAGTGTGTGTCAACATCATCGCGCACAGTGTCTGCACCCGCTTGCTGATTGAATGGGTGTGCACAAGCCGTCGCCCGTGCAGCTCAATCTACATCAACTCGGTGGGATCGCGCTCGCGACTGACTCACCGTTTGCGTGTGATAACCCACAAGTATAGGGGATCGCAACAGTTTTTGATAAGTAAGAGTGTCGAACCCAACGAGGAGCTAAAGGTAGAACGAATATTCCCTCTAGTTCTATCGACCACCGATACAACTCTATGCAGGCTTGATGTTCGCTTTACCTAGAACAAGTATGAAACTAGAAGTACTTTGTAGGTGTTGTTGGATAGGTTTGCGAGATAATAAAGATTACGTAAATAAAAAGTAGGGACTGTTTAGATAAAGAAACAATAAAGTAAATATAGCGAGTGTGGAAAAGTGGTGGTAGGAGTTGCGAAATTGCCCCTAAGCAATTGACTACTTTACTAGACCGATAGAAAGTATTATGTGGGAGAGGCCACTGCTAGCATGTCATCCCTGACATGGAATTCTATGCACTTATGATTGGAACTATTAGCAAGCATCCGCAACTACTAATGTTCATTAAGGTAAAACCCAACCATTGCATTAAGATATATTGGTCCCCCTTCAATCCCGTATGCATCAATTTCTATGCTAGGTTGAAGCTTCTATCACTCTTGCCCTTCAATACATAGTCCTATCAATATACAACTAACCCTAGGGTGTGATCCACGCGCACAATTATATGATGGGCACCAAAGGACAGCAACATAACCACAAGCAAATTAAATCAATCATAGTAATTCATCAACCACCGATAGGACAACGAAAATCTACTCAGACATCATAGGATGGCAACACATCATTGGATAATAATATGAAGCATAAAGCACCATTTTCAAGTAGAGGGTACAACGGGTTGCGGGAGAGTGGACCGCTGTATATAGAGGGGGAAAGGTGATGGAGATGTTGGTGAAGATGGTGGAGGTGTTGGTGTAGATCGCGGTGATGATGATGATGGCCACGGCAGCGTTCCGGCGCAACCGGAAGAGAAGGGGAGAGGGGGCCCCTTCGTCTTCTTCTTCCTTGACCTCCTCCCTAGATGGGAGAAGGGTTTACCCTCTGTTCCTTGGCCTCCATGGCATGGGAGGGGCGAGAGCCCCTCCGAGATTGGATCTGTCTCTCTGTCTCTCTTTGTTTCTGCGTTCTCAGATTCTTCCCTTTCACCGTTTCTTATATTCCCGGAGATTCCTAACTCCGATTGGGCTGAAATTTTGACACGATCTCTATCCGGATATTAGCTTTCTTGCGGCGAAAGAAGGGCAACAACCGCCTTATGGGTGGCCCACGAGGGTCAAGGGTGCGCCTGGGGGGCAGGCTCGCCCTCCTGCCTCGTGGCCACCTCGAGCACCGTCTCGCGTGGATTTTTCTTCCCAAAAATCATATATATTCCAAAAAAATATCCGTCAGTTTTTATTCCGTTTGGACTCCGTTTGATATGGATATTCTGTGAAACAAAAAACATGCAACAAACAGGAACTGGCACCGGGCACTGGATCAATACGTTAGTCCCAAAAATAGTATAAAAAGTTGCCAAAAGTATATGAAAGTTGTAGAATATTGGCATGGAACAATCAAAAATTATAGATACGACGGAGACGTATCAGCATCCCCAAGCTTAATTCCTGCTCATCCTCGAGTAGGTAAATGATAAAAAAGATAATTTTTGATGTGGAATGTTACCTAGCATAATCTTGATCATATGTGTCGTGGATTTGTCACGGCAGATGTCCTAGTGTGAGGACTTAGTCGCGAGGCCAACGCATCTATGTGGTAGCTTGAGAGGGGTTGAGCGGGACGAGAGACGTAGGGCGGATCAACACGCGAGACAAGGATTTAGACAGCTTCGGGCCCTGGGAAACATCATCCGGTAACAACCCTACATGCTGTTTGAGGCTAGGTCTCATTATCATCATGAGGGAGTCGCCGTAAACCGGCTCTTTGTGTCTAGCCCTAGAGATTGTTTTCTTGCTTCTTCTTCTTCCCCTTTGGGGAGCCCTGCCCCTCCTTATATGTGTTGAAGGGGCGGTTTACATGTGGAGTCCTATTAGGATTAGGACTAGTCTATCTCTAATACAAACCGGATACGAGTCCTGGTATTAACTCCTTGTAAGGTAAATATTCCTTATGCCTTTCCTCTTAAACCGGCCCACGATAGTATGAACCGGCCTTCATGAACCGCCCATTGGGCCACCGGGTCTTGTCGCTCCTCTGACCCGCCTGCCAGTTTACCAATGAGTCATAATGACCAGGCAGGTTGCTTGTAAACTGCCAGGTCAGGGCGGGTCGCCAGTAACTCGCCAAGTGCCAGCGGGGTCTTCAGATAAACCGCCAAGTCCGGCCGGGTTACACTTCCGGCCGGTTTACACCGCGGGGTATATCCCCGACATTAGCCCTCAGTTTAATTTGGATTTATCCATGTTAAACTGATCCTGTAAAACAAATACAAGAACAAATTTGATAGATTATGCTCCGGGTTAAGAATTCTTGTAAACCGGCATCTGATCATCCTTAATTCCTTGTCATTTCCTTATTCTAGAAAATCCAGGTCAATAAGCCAACTTCATACTTAATTTGCCGACATTGGTTTGTCACCGAGAATATTGTGAAGAATAACTCCTTTGACTCAGCTCCCAAAGCACCGGTTTAAGAAATATGGGTCTGAAAATACTTATCTGATATTCAGCCGGTTTAAAGATGTAAAACTTGCCGGTTTAATATTACCAAAATGGCCAGGTTTATAAATATTGATGGCACCGGGTCATAATTGTTGTCGACACTGGGTCATATAATTGATCTTCCTGATTTGCTCAAAACTGATAAAATGAAGATGTTCCTCCTTTATATGCATAATACCTGTAGCCCCCAAGTCTTAAGAGGAGAACATAGTGATAACTTAAGACTTGCTCAAATAAGTGTTTCAACCTTGAAGAAATTCGGTTTGTTCATCTCGATCATATAAACTGAATACTCCATATATGTAGCCCCCAAGTGTCGGGTTGTCATGCTTGCAGCAACCTGGGACTTGCAATTGCTTATAAAAACTTCAATCAGTGTAGCCCCCAAGGGCAGACTTAGTAAGATAATAATGAACCGGGACTTGATATATACTTCAATGAAAATAACATCTGATAATGTAGCTTCCATCATAGGGCTTGAACCCACGTCCACAAGGTTAAGAGCTTTGTGTTTTACCAACTGAGCAATGGATCCTTCAATATTATGGACGAAAACTTGTGTACCTTGAATTGTTGACAGGAGCAATTGGTAGCCCCCAAGGGCCGGCTCATTATAATATGATGAGTCGGGTCTTCAATAAGACTAGTAAAAATGACTTTGCATTAGCCCCCAAGTGTCATGGTGCATGCTTGCAGCGACATGAGACTTGCATGTAATCTCAATTTGAATAATGTAGCCCCCAAGTGCCGGGTTGTAAGCGTGCAGCGACTCGGGACTATTCCTTCCATTGTAGAATAAATCATATCCTTTGATAAAATAATAGCCATTGCGCTAAAACGACTTTGAAAATTCAATAATATCGGTTATTAATAACCATAAAAATCCAGCCATGTTGGCTATTCAAGATAATATAATATGGTATGAAAACCTTATTCATTCAATATCATAATGAAAATTCAGCCAAGTTTGCCTATTTGAATAATATAACCCAATGATTTATAAGCGCATAATTCCAATGGCGCAATCCAAATATATATACTGGCGACTTATAGTCCAAAGCCAGGCCGGTGTAATAAACCTGTTTCTGCATACAACAAGTTTAAAGTGTCCTGGCGGTTTACCGCCGGACGGGTCATAAGGCCCAACATATACCCCGGGTTTATACCCAAGGCTGCACTTAAGAATAATCAAATATGAAATATATCATACCTGTGACATTGAATCACATTGTTGGTTTTACCAACTCTTTTGTAGTAAAGGTGATAACCCCAATCTTGAGTACTGATAACTCCTTCCATATTGTGCCGGTTTAAGATAAAACCGTACCGGGTTGTGATAAACACCGGTTTAACCACATATAATACTGGCGACTCGTAGTCAAACCAGACCGGGTTGATAGTCTCCGGATTATAACTTGATCGTGTACTGACAACTTGTAGTTGACAGCCTAACCGGGTTGATAAACGCCGGTTTGAAAGCATCACAAATCTTATCAAAAGAAAGCAAAACTTAGCAAAAAGCAAATAAAACCGTTGTAGTCGAGGCTTTTCACGGGCTGCCAGGCCCCAAATTCGAGGCTTTTCATGGGCTGCCAGGCCACTGATTTAAACCATTTTTGCAAAGCCTTTTAAGATGGTCCTCAATCCTTAACCAATCATCGTTTTAACTTGACAAGTTCAGGGTCTTCATTTTAGAGTAACTTGTCAAAATTCGAAGGGTCATACCAGGTTTACCTGGGTGGAGTGACTTACTTAAATAGGCAGGTTAACCCGGGGTTTTAGGTGTATACACCAGGCTTCCAAGCCATGGCTTGATAACCCATTACAAGTGTAGATTCTAAGTTCATTTCGATAGCAAAGAATCCCCAAGTAACGTTTTGAGCTGTGCTCATTGGGTGCCTATGTTTGAGTTGTTGTTTTACAACACTCTCTTTGGCCCAGATTGATTTGGCTTTGAACCGATCAAAAGGTGTGACTATGGTTCGGATACAACCAAGCCCCCAAGTGATCAATAATATGATAAGCCAATAAGGCAGGATACCCATGTTTGAACCGCGCATCACGGCAGCAGGTCCTCTTTGGCAATTTTTTACTTTTTTGCAAGAGGTAAATTCTTCTTGAACCGGGATCTTGAACCGGATATTGAGAGCTTCAAAACTTTGTGGGAGACATCTTTCCCTTGAACCAGATTTTAAACCGGAATCTTCATTTTCAGCCGGAAATTTTCTGACGGCCTTTAAATTTGCACCAATATGGCGGTTTAGGGTCCTGCATTAAACAACTTTCCAAACCGGAGTAATTGCTCTTTTAAAGAAGGCAATATAAAATATATTGGATGGGTTTCACCTAATATATCATGCCAGGGGTTATCCACCGTGGAGTTGATGATCACCGTCGTGAAGCTGAAATCTATCATGGCCGAGTCAGCCACGGCAGACGACCACGACGTTTGTAAACTGGCGCGGTCGCGAGTGACGGCCACGGCGTTGTAAACCGGTGCGGGAGTTCATTGAGTAACAACAACCAGCTGTACTGAAATGATGTCGGCATGCCTCCATCTCCGTGGCATAATACCACTTTGTAGTGGATTTTGTCCTGCGTAAAATACTACAAGACAGAGTAACTATTTCGCAGACAGATACTGTATACAGATGAAACAGATAAGATGGGTATCACCTGATGTGTTTGCTGGATGACCGGCTTATGGAGAGAGCCACGGGTCGTGACCCGGCGGTGCAGAACCGCGCGAGGCGGCGCAGGAGAGGCAGCGCTACCAAATCGCGGGGCGCGACCAGGATGGCTCGAAGATGAAGACGATGACGATGACTAGCAGCCCTGTGTGGAGGCAAAGTGACCCGGAACCGAGGTGGCTTGAAGGAATAGCAGCCACAGAGGCGCTTCGAAGCTGCAGCGACGACCCAGAAACAGAGGCCAAGCGGGGGTCGAACCGGCCGTTGATCCACGGCAGTAGCCCGGAGGCAGGGCTAGGGCAGCTCGGCGAAGAAGCCAAGACGGCGAGGCGCCGTTTGACGAAGGCTCCCCAGCAGCGGCTCAAGCCAACAGGGGCCGCGGCGACTCAGGGCCGCGGGTGCGAGCTCGCGTGGGGGCGACTCAAGGCGGGACGACGGCGGACAGGCCTTCGGACAGCGGTGACTCGGCGTCGGGGGGCGAGCTTAACGGCTGACGGGGTGGCTCAATGGCATCGCAACCCGGTGGCGAATCAAAGCCAGGGGCCAGAACCGGCCGGAGTGGCGGTGGCGACTTTGGCGACTTGGTGATGCATGGGCGGCCCGGTCCGGACGGAGAACTACAGCTTAGTGATGCAGGGGCGGCAGGTCGGCAATGGCTCAAACACGACCAGGGAGGAACGAAACAGAGGCGATGGTGGCCGGGGCGGCTCACAGACGGAAACGGCGTCTCAGTAGAGATGCATTGGAGGCCGACGCGGAGTCCGGACCAGCCACGAGTCGTGGTCAACCTTGGAATTTTTTTGCCTTTTCTCCTTGGCGTTACCTTGCTCATCTTCTCTTCCCCTTCTCTTATTTAGTTTTGTTGTTGTGGGGTTACCGCGTGATTGTGTTGGGACATGGGCGCAGAACATGCTTGATGGAAATCCAGTCCAACACGTGACTGTTCCAAGAATTTTAATCTCACTTTGGATTGGATCACCTGTCCGTTTTCGTCAACTCGGCGACTTCATCGGTGGCGTATCTGATGTGCAACTATTTTTTTTGACTGATCCAATTGGCTTTGACCTCTGATGATTTTCCAACGCAACTGATGTCAGCTGGCAAAAAAGACCTAATATTGATCTAGCGAACTCATAGTTGAAGTGGATCCTTCCAAAACCGGATTTCGTTCATCCGAACAACTGCGGACTTCTCAAACCCTGGGAACACCACTGTGCGCAGGCCCCACGGTGGGCGCCAACTGTCGTGGATTTGTCACGGCAGATGTCCTAGTGTGAGGACTTAGTCGCGAGGCCAACGCATCTATGTGGTAGCTTGAGAGGGGTTGAGCGGGACGAGAGACGCAGGGCGGGTCAACACGCGAGACAAGGATTTAGACAGCTTCGGGCCCCGGGAAACATCATCCGGTAACAACCCTACATGCTGTTTGAGACTAGGTCTCATTATCATCATGAGGGAGTCGCCGTAAGCCGGCTCTTTGTGTCTAGCCCTAGAGATTGTTTTCTTGCTTCTTCTTCTTCCCCTTTGGGGAGCCCTGCCCCTCCTTATATATGTTGAAGGGGCGGTTTACATGTGGAGTCCTATTAGGATTAGGACTAGTCTATCTCTAATACAAACCGGATACGAGTCCTGGTCTTAACTCCTTGTAAGGTAAATATTCCTTATGCCTTTCCTCTTAAACCGGTCCACCATAGTATGAACCGGCTTTAATGAACCGCCCGTTGGGCCACCGGGTCTTGTCGCTCCTCTGACCCGCCTGCCGGTTTACCAATGAGTCATAATGACTAGGCGGGTTGCTTGTAAACCGCCAGGTCAGGGCGGGTCGCCAGTGACTCGCCAAGTGCCAGCGGGGTCTTCAGATAAACCGCCAAGTACGGCCGGGTTACACTTCCGTCCGGTTTACACCGCGGGGTATATCCCCGACAATATGTCTAATAATGGCATGAATATTAAGATACGAGTGATTCAAAGCAATATTCTATCATTTGACATAAAAACAATAATACTTCAAGCCTACTAATAAAGCAATCATGTCTTTTCAAAATAACATGGCAAAATAAAGTTATCCCTACAAAATCATATAGTTTGGCTATGCTCCATCTTCACCACACAAAATATTCACATCATGCACAACCCTGATGACAAGCCAAGAAATTGTTTCATACTTTTGACGTTCTCAAACCTTTTCAACTTTCACGCAATACATGAGCGTGAGCCATGGACATAGCACTATAGGTGGAATAGAATGGTGGTTGTGGAGAAGACAAAAAAGGAGAAGATAGTCTCACATCAACTATGCGTATCAACGGGCTATGGAGATGCCCATCAATAGATATCAATGTGAGTGAGTAGGGATTGCCATGCAACGGATGCACTAGAGCTATAAGTGTATGAAAGCTCTAACTGAAACTAAGTGGGTGTGCATCCAACTTGCTTGCTCATGAAGACCTCGGGCATTTGAGGAAGCCCATCATCGGAATATACAAGCCAAGTTCTATAATGAAAATTTCCACTAGTATATGAAAGTGATAACTCAAGAGACTCTCTATATGAAGTACATGGTGCTAGTTTGAAGCACAAGTGTGGAAAAAGGATAGTGGCACTGCCCCTTCTCTCTTTTTCTCTCATTTTTTTATTTTTTTATATTTTTTTGGTGGGCTTCTTTGGCCTCTTTTATGTTTTGTGAAGTCCGGGGTCTCATCCCGATATGGAGGAATCATAGTCTCCATCATCCATTCCTCACTGGGGCAATGCTCTAATAATGATGATCATCACACTTTTATATACTTACAACTCAACATTACAACTCGATACTAGAACAAAGATATGACTCTATATGAATGCCTCCGGCGGTGTACCGGGATGTGCAATGATCTAGCATAGCAATTGTCGTGGAATTGTCACGGCAGATGTCCTAGGTGTCAGGACTTAGTCGCGAGGCCAACGCATCTATGTGGTAGCTTGAGAGGGGTTGAGCGGGGCGAGAGACGAGATGTTTTACCCAGGTTCGGCCCCTCACAGTGGAGGTAAAAGCCTACATCCTGCTTCATTGATATTGATGATGATGATCACGGTTACAAAAGTGCTCTATCTCGAGAGCTATTGTCTAAACCTAACTTGTCCAACTTGTGGAACTTGTGAATCTTGTCCCCTTTTGGGGAGCCCTGCCCCTCCTTATATATATTGGAGGGGCGGGTTACATGTAGAGTCCTATTATGATTAGGACTAGTCTATCTCTAATACAAACCGGATACAAGTCCAGGTCTTAGCTCCTTTGTAAGATAAATGTTCATCATGCCTTTCCTCTTAAACCGGCCCACCATTAACATAAACCGGCATGCTGGGCCTTGGGCCTTGTCACCCATCTAGAACACACGCCGGGTCACCAATGAGTCTTCAGGCTCGTGAATCGTCATACCAGTGAACCGCCAGACACGTAAACCACCAGACACGTAAACCGCCAATCCTCTGGCGGTTTACCAATGAAACGCCTAGTCCGGCAGGGTTATACTTCCGGCCGGTTTATGCCGCGGGGTATATCCCCGACATTAGCCCCCAAGTTTAGCTTGGATTTATCCATGGTAAACTTATACTTCAAAATAAACACAAGAAGAAAGTTGTGCTCCGGGTTAAGAATTCTTGTAAACCGGCATCTGATGATCCTTAAGTCCTTGTCATTTCCTCCTTCTAGAAAATCCGGGTTAACAAGCCAGCTTCATACTCAATTTGTTGACATTGGTTTCTCACAGAGAAATATTGTGAAGAATAATCCACTTGAGTCGGCTTCCAAAGCGTCGGTTTAAGAAATATGGGTCTTGAAGTACTTATCTGATATTCAGCCATTTGAAGATGTAAAGCTTGCCGGTTTAATATTACCAAAATGACCGGTTTATAAATATTGATGGCACCGGGTCATAATTGTTGTCGACACCGGGTCATGTAATTGATCTTCCTGATTTGCTCCAAACTGATAAAATGAAGATGTTCCTCCTTTATATGCATAATACCTGTAGCCCCCAAGTCTTAAGAGGAGAACATAGTGATAACTTAAGACTTGTTCCAATAAGTGTTTCAATCTTGAAGAAATCCGGTTTGTTCATCTCAAAACTGAATACTCCATATATGTAGCCCCCAAGTGCCGGGTTGTCATGCTTGCATCAACCTGGGACTTGTAATTGCTTATAAAAACTCCAATCAGTGTAACCCCCAAGGACCAGGTCATTATGCAATAATGAGCAGGAACTTTGTAAATATAATAATGTAGATTTTAGCAGTGATGTGTAGCCCCCAAGGGCCGGCTTAGTAAGATAATACTGAACCGGGACTTGATATATACTTCAATGAAAATAACATCTTATAATGTAGCTTCCATCGTAGGGCAAGGTTAAGAGCTTTGTGCTTTACCAACTGAGCAATGGATCCTTCAATATTATGGACGAAAACTTGTGTACCTTGAATTGTTGACAGGAGCAATTGGTAGCCCCCAAGGGTCGGCTCATTATAATATGATGAGTCGGGTCTTCAATAAGACTAGTAAAAATGACTTTGCATTAGCCCCCAAGTGTCATGATGCATGCTTGCAGCGACATGAGACTTGCATGTAATCTCGATTTGAATAATGTATCCCCCAAGTGCCGGGTTGTAAGCCTGCAGCGACTCGGGACTATTCCTTCCATTGTAGAATAAATCATATCCTTTGATAAAATAATAGACATTGCGCTAAAGCGACTTTGAAAACTCAATAATACCGGTCATTAATAACCATAAAAATCCAGCCATGTTGGCTATTCAAGATAATATAATCCGGTGAAAACCTTATTCGTTCAATATCATAATGAAAATTCAGCCAAGTTTGGCTATTTGAATAATATAACCCAATGATTTATAAGCGCATGATTCCAATGG
>NC_041392.1:349161089-349166699 GCF_002162155.2 Triticum dicoccoides
ATATATATATATATATATATATATATATATATATATATATATATATATATATATATATATATATATATATATATATATATATATACTGGCGACTTATAGTCCAAAGCCAGGCCGGTTTAACAAACCTGTTTCTGCATACAACAAGTTTAAAGTGTCCTGGCGGTTTACCGCCGGACAGGTCATAATGCCCAACATATAACCCGGGTTTATAACCAAGGCTGCACTTAAGAATAATCAAATATGAAATATGTCATACCTGTGACATTGAATCACATTGTTGGTTTTACCAACTTTTTGTAGTAAAGGTGATAACCCCAATCTTGAGTACTAATAACTCCTTCCATATTGTGCCGGTTTAGGATAAAACCGTACCGGGTTGTGATAAACACCGGTTTAACCATATATAATACCGGCAACTCGTAGTCAAACCAGACCAGGCTGATAGTCTCCGGATTATAATTTGATCATGTACTGACAACTTGTAGTTGAAAGCCGAGCCGGGTTGATAAACACCGATTTACTCCATAATAGGATGGTAACGGAAAATCAAACCAGGAGATAGTCTCCGGATTAAGATTTGACCGTGTTCCGTCAATTTGTAATTGACAGTCGAAACGGTTTAAGAATTTGTTGGTTTTCAAAACACAACAAAAGAAATATATGTCTAAATGAAACAAAATTTCAAAGGCAATGATAAAACAATTGGCAAAAAAGAAGCAATTGAGGTCATCAAATGGCATTACCATGGTCGGACACGACCAAGCCCCCAATAGGCGTAGCTATGGTTCAAGTCAGCCAGGTCCCCAAATGATGTAGTGGCATTATGCCGATCAAGAGGCGTAGCGATGGTTCGGGTTCAACCAAAGCCCCCAAGTGATTCTGTGGCCTTAGGCCGATCAAGAGGCGTGACTGGTTCAGACGTGACCAAGTCCCCAAGTGATCTGGCGGCTTTCGCCTATCAAAAGGTGTTGCATTGGTTCAGACATGACCAAGCCCCCAAGTGATGTTGTGGCACTAGGCCGATCAAGAGGCGTGACTATGGTTCAGACGTGACCACAAGTCCCCAAGTGATCAATAACATGATAAGCCAATAAGGCATGATACCCATGTTTGAACCGCGCATCATGGCAGCAGGTCCTCTTTGGCACCTTTTAACTTTTTGCAAGAGATAAATCCTTCTTGAACCGGAAATTCTTAGACCGGATATTGAGAGCTTCAAAGCTTTGTGGGAGAGAGATGACTCTTCAACCGGATTTTGAACCAGAATCCTTCTTTTTAAGCCAGAAGTTTTCTGACGGCCTTTAAATTTGCACCCACATGGTGGTTTAGGGTCCTGCATGAGATAACTTTGCAAGCCAGAGTAATTGCTCTTTTAAAGAAAGCAATGTATAATGTAAAAATATAATGGATGGATTTCACCTGATATGTTAGGCCAGAATATCCACCGCGGTGTTGATGATCACCATTGCGAAGATGAAATCAACCACGGCCGAGTTGGCCGCGGGAGCCGATAGATGAGTCGACCGCAGTGTTGTAAGCCGGCGCGGTCGCGAGAGACGGCCACAACGTTTTAAGCCAGTGCAGACGGGCGAGTTAATCACAGACGTGCGGACGAACGAGTCAATCACAGGCGCGGTAAACCGTGCGAACAGCGAGTCAATCGCTAGCGCGGTCTCAACGAGTTAATGTAGATCGGACCACAGGTGAAGCGGCCTCGCGCTTATAAATTAACCTGCGCATAAACATGTACAAATTAAAAGTACAAAAATTCTTGATAGAATTAATCCGCATGAACAACTTTATCAGGAAAAATATCACCTGAGGATAAATTCCATTCAACAGCCAATGCGGCTGACGGCAGTTGAATCTTTGGCAGATTTTATGCAGAGGATTAGTCCCGCGAGTACTAATTTTCCTTTACCGCATCATTACTTTTTCCTTTCCCTCTTTAGGTACATGTGCTCCAGATTAATCAACCTCGATCTCTGTGCAAATGCTAGTGGTCCTTGGGGTTTCACGTGGTGTAGTCTTCAGCTAGTATTATGGAGTACTAGTGAACTGCTCCAGATCTAAGCTCGCATCAGGTTTTGAGCAACTGAGCCCCATGTGGGTAGCAATGGCCATTTGGCTCACAACAGTGTGAGAGGTTCGAAGCCCCAATTTCTGGTCCGCGGTGTGACCCATCTCCAATTCCATATGGCCCTTGTCCTCAGCAGCCTTCGGTAGAAAGGTAGCATCGGAGTTAATTTTAACTGAAACTCTGACCCGGGCACACCTAGTGCATGGATGGCTGAATTATCCTTGTCCATGAGCTCTCCATAGCAGGAAAAAGACTCGCTCGCATTGCTTCAGTCTCAAGACTTGCTCTAATCTGAAGCTCCTCGGCATGAAGTTTAGGATTGAATTACCATAGCTGGTGTAGCAGCAACTGCTGACTCTCGTTGCTCAATTTTTCAGTCATGGAAAAGGATCGACTATGGTGCTCGCGGGGCAAGTCTAAGGCCACGACGGTGGGGCGACTCAAAGCAGGGTGGCTTGTGGTAGACTGGCTCGCAGGCAATGGTGGCAACTCGGGGTGCACCCGTGAGCGGAGAGCAGAGGCGGAGGCCGGCTCAAGAAAGCGCCAGCGATGCGAGTCTCTGAAGTGCGGCGACGGAAACAAATCGGAGATGGCGACTCAGGGAAGGCGAGGCCCAACGGTGACTCAGCCAGGTGGCGACTAGTAGGTGGCGGTTGTGAACCCGACGCGACCGGCGAGGCGATCAATAGCAGCAGTGAGGCGGTGATGTGACTATTGGACGGAGGAGCTTGGCGACTCCCTGGATAGGATGCACCGGCGGGGTGGCTCGAGGTCGGCTCTGCGGTGGAGAAGGCCTGGCGACTCCCAGCAGAAATCTTGGTCGGCGATTTATAGAGGTGGAGAACGGCGCTCGAAGACCCGGCTGCATATCTTAGCGGTGGTCGGCAGCCGGCGACTCGGAGGGAGCGCGCCGGGGGAGCAGAGACGCGGCGACGGGCGGCTCGGCGTGGTCTGGCTATGGAGGTGCGGCGGTTCACGGTGGAACGACCCAGCGCTCGCTCCGGCAGTAAGGCATAAAGCCATGGAGGCGGAGTCCGGTGGCTCAAGCGCGAGACGGCGGATCGATGGCCGTGGGGACGACGGGTTGGAGTGAAGCCATGGCTCCGTAGCCGAGGCGTACAACAGTCGGTCTCACGGCCCGAGTTCTTCTTTGGGTCATATCCGTACTGCCTCAGGAAAGAATCGTATCCTGTAGCAGTGGCGGCGAATCCGGCTCGAAGCGGACCGTAGCGACTCAATAGGCGTGGCCGGCAGGTCATGGCAACTTGGGGCGTCGACTCGGATGAGCGCCGGTCATGCAAGGCCACGGCCGTAGCAGAAGAGGGCCTGTGAGGCGAGGCTTGCGGGGGCGGTTTAGAAGCAACAATGGCTTGAGGAGGCACCGGGCCGTGGATCCACTGCGGGAACCGGTGCCTTGGCAGAGACTCAAGCGAGGCGGAGACCCGCAGAGGCAGTGGTGGGATGGCGCGGCGACTTGCCAAGCGAATCCGAGTCTTCCTCCGGGTCGTTGTAATCGAAAGCGAGTTGAGTAGTCGATCATTACGCTGTTTACTTGGTCCTTCGGGACTTTAGCAATTTGATGGCTTGATGCAGTACAGGCAGCAAGAATTTGGTTGATCCCTGGTGTCGCGACATGGAGAGCAGCGGCACCGCAATTTTTGATGGATTATTGCAATGTGTTTTTGGTTGCGGCGGATACGATCCTGTTAACCTTGGCGATTTACAGCAGCGAACAGATCGCAACCCTGATTTCCTCTTTTTTTTGCCACGGATTGTGAATCTAGACTGATCCAAACCGGCTTTTCTTCATCCGGAAAAATTTGCGGCCTTCTGGGAGAGATCCCACCAAGAACTCATCACCACCGTGCGCGAGCCCCATGGTGGGCGCCAACTGTCGTGGAATTGTCACGGCAGATGTCCTAGGTGTCAGGACTTAGTCGCGAGGCCAACGCATCTATGTGGTAGCTTGAGAGGGGTTGAGCGGGACGAGAGACGCAATGTTTTACCCAGGTTCGGCCCCTCAAGGTGGAGGTAAAAGCCTACATCCTGCTTCATTGATATTGATGATGATGATCACGGTTACAAAAGTGCTCTATCTCGAGAGCTATTGTCTAAACCTAACTTGTCCAACTTGTGGAACTTGTGAATCTTGTCCCGTTTTGGGGAGCCCTGCCCCTCCTTATATATGTTGGAGGGGCGGGTTACATGTAGAGTCCTATTGGGATTAGGACTAGTCTATCTCTAATACAAACCGGATACAAGTCCAGGTCTTAGCTCCTTTGTAAGATAAATGTTCCCCATGCCTTTCCTCTTAAACCGGCCCACCATTAACATAAACCGGCATGCTGGGCCTTGGGCCTTGTCATCCATCTGGAACACGCGTCGGGTCACCAATGAGTCTTCAGGCTCGTGAATCGTCATACCAGTGAACCGCCAGACACGTAAACCGCCAGACACGTAAACCGCCAATCCTCTGGCGGTTTACCAATGAAACGCCTAGTCTGGCCGGGTTATACTTCCGGCCGGTCTATGCCGCGGGGTATATTGTAACACCCTCGATGCGACTATAGCTCCCACGTGTCGAGGCACGACTTAGAGACATAATCGCATTGAAGGCATATGTCGCAAGTTAGGCAATCTTCACAACATCCCATGTAATATGAATAATAAAGGGGGAACATAGTTGGCTTACACTCGCCACGTCAATCACGAACATAAATAACATTACATCATCCAAAACACTCATGGCCCAACTATGGCGCCAAAATAAAAGAGAACCCAACATGCAACACGGCCCCGAATCAAACCCCAACTAGGCACCACTACTGATCATCAGGAAGAGACACGTAGTAACACTGAGAGTCTTCGTCGAACTCCCACTTGAGCTCGTACTCGTCACCTGGAGTGGAATCACCTGGACCTGCATCTGGAGTTATAGTATCTGTGAGCCACAGGGACTCAGCAATCTCGCACCCTCGCGATCAAGACTATTTAAGCTTATAGGAAGGGTAAGACAAATATATGTGGAGCTGCAGCAAGCGACTAGCATATATGGTGGCTATCTTATTCGCAAAAGAGAGCGAGAAGAGGAGGCAAAGCGCGAGCGTGAAAAACTAGAGGAACAACTTGCGCAAGCATTACTCCAACACCGTGTCCACTTCCCGGACTCCGCCGAGAAGAGGCCATCACGGCAACACACTCAGTTAATTCATTTTAATTAATTAAGGTTCAAGTTATCTACAACCGGACATTAACAAATTCCCATGTGCCCATAACCGCGGGCACGACTTTCGAAAGTTCAATCCCTGCAGGGGAGTCCCAACTTAGCCCATGACAAGCTCTCACGGTCAACGAAGGAATAGACCTCCTCCCAAGACGTTCCGATCAGACTCGGTATCTCGGTAACTCAAGACACTTCGACAGGTTAAAACAAGACCAGCAACACCGCCCGAATGTGCCGACAAATCCCGATAGGAGCTGCACATATCTCTTTCTCAGGGCACACTCAGATTGTCTTAGGTACGGGTAGG
>NC_041392.1:349166977-349169348 GCF_002162155.2 Triticum dicoccoides
TAGGTACAGGTAGGCCAGCCCAGAGTTGCCCCTGGTGGCCACCGGTAGCTGACAGGTGGACAAACACTCAGAGGAGCACTGGACCCGGGGGGGGGGGGTTAAAATAAGATGACCCTTGAGTCTGCAAAACCCAAGGGAAAGAAAAGGGCTAGGTGGCAAATGGCAAAACCAATGTTGGGCATTGCTGGAAAAGCTTTAATCAAGGCGAAATATCAAGGGCTTCCCATTATAACCCAACCGCGTAAGGAACGCAAAAAAATCCGGGAACATAACACCGATATGACGGAAACTAGGGCGGCAAGAGTGGAACAAAACACTAGGCGAGAGGCCGAGCCTTCCACCCTTTACCAAGTATATAGATGCATTAAGATAACATGGCAATATAATGATATCCCAACAAGTAAATAAATGATGTTCCAACAAGGAACGACCTCCAATCTTCACCTGCAACTAGCAATGCTATAAGAGGGGCTGAGCAAAGCGGTAACATAGCCAATCAACGGTTTGCTAGGACAATGATGGGTTAGAGGTTTGTCATGGCAATTTTGGAGGCTGACAAGCAAAAGGTAGGCATCGTAGCATTGGCATAGCAAAGAGCGATCAAACTAGCAAAGCAAAGATAGTAGTGATTTCGAGGGTATGATCATCTTGCCTGCACAGTTGTCAGAGTTGACTGGATCCTCACAAGCAAACTCAATGAGCTCCTCGGTAGCGAACTCATCTCCCGGCTCTACCCAAACAAGACAAACAAGCAACAAGGATACAATCAACCACGTGCAAGGATCAAACGACATGATGCAATGATGATATGCTATGCGGGATGCGATGCGGGATGCAAAATGCAAGATATGACAGGAAATGCATGGACCTGGCCTCAACTTGGAATTCCAAGGGTGCCACCGGAAAGATGAGATGAAATCGCTTGAAAACGATATAAAGAACGCCGGAATCGGAGTTACGGTTTGGAAATGGCAAGCGTTTTAAGAATGACACCGGTCTGCGATTTACAACAAGTAGGCATCTAAATGCAATGAGATGAACATGCTACAGCCACCAAACATGACAACAAAATACATGGCAGGGATGCACACAAGATGCTTAACAAAACACTAGCACTAAGCTACGGCCAATTCATCCATTATGAGGTTCAAACAAGTATGGCAAAAACGCAAATGCAAAACTGATCTCAGACTTAGTGAAATTAACACTTGTCTGAAATTTCGGATCACGAAGCCCTCTTCGGAGCAGCAAAACAATATGATACATGACCTGATTATGACAAATAAGAACATGGCATGGAGCTATTCAACAAGCTTAAAAAAAGACCCAAAGTGACCTGGGGCCAAAAGGGTTCACAAAATATACTAACGGGCACACGAACATAGCAAAAACATAATCAGTTTTCAGACTTAGTGGAAACTGAGACATGCTGAAATATAACTCACGAAGGCATGTAAACAAGCTCGATGCACTCACTACGATGCAAGTCATGGCAAGGCAAGCATACATCCATAAAGAAGGCACAAAATGCTAGCTAGACATGGCAAGAACAATGGCATAGCATGCACGGATCAACTACAATAGCATCGGCAAAATCGCAAACAAGTTGACGATCTGCCCAGATTCACCACGAAGCAAAAGTAGAGCTCGATTGACTCAAGTTAAGATGCTCCATAATTGCAAACAAAGACATGGATGGACAGAGCATAACAAGATTAACAAAACTCCTTTACTGATCATCCTCAAAAGAGGCACGGATCACTAGGAAACAAGTTGAACATATGGCATCATGAACTAAATAATCCCAGACTTAGTGAAAAGTACTAAGTCCTTGAAAATAGATTTACCGGGTGCCTCACTTTGCAAGCTTGCACAAGTCACCACACACATCCTAAAAATGCATGGGTTGCATCTCTGGAAAAAAGACAAAATCCTTAACAAAACATTATGAAGGACTCACACGCATAGCATGCACACAATAATCATGGCAAAAATGACAAAAGTCTAAGATGAACTAGCAGATCTGACAATTAACTCACGAAGCCCTCTTCTAACAGCATTTCGGGCATCAAGATGAACTCCAATGAAAATGACGCAATGGAATGAAATGATGTACTCGTCGAGGCGAACATTTTGATATGCTATATGTCCAAAACGGAGCTACGGATGCAAAGATACGGCCGGTCAAAGTAGGCATAAAAATTAAGGTTAGGGACAAAAAAGTCAACCGAAAATATCTCCAGATCCAGATCTGGAATCACTGTTCACGGGCACGGACTTCGAGGTCGCCGGATTCTTCGCCGGAGTTCGTCGGGATCGCCGGAGCTTGGAGAGGAGGAGGCCGGACGACGGGGCCGGCCGGATCCGAGGC
>NC_041392.1:349169837-349183733 GCF_002162155.2 Triticum dicoccoides
GAGGTTGGCTGTGGCGGCGGGGCGGACAAAGTCCGGCGCGGCCGGACACGTCCGGTGCGCGGCGGATCCGATTTTTAGGGTTTCGAGAGGGGGAGATAATCCGAAAACGGGGGGGGGGGCTATTTATAGGCATAAGTGGAGCTAGGAGAGTCCAAATGAGGTGCGGTTTTCGGCCACGCGATCGTGATCGAACGCTCTAGGTGATGGAGCAGAGTTTGGTAGGTTTTGGGCCAAATTGGAGGGGTGTTGGGCTGCAACACACACGAGGCCTTTTCGGTCCCTCGGTTAACCGTTGGAGTATCAAACGAAGTCCAAATGATACGAAACTTGACAGGCGGTCTACCGGTTGTAAACCAAGGCCGCTTGGCAAGTCTCAGTCCAATCCGGAAATGTTTAATCCCCACACACGAAAGAAAGCTAGAAATGACCACCGGAGGAGAACGAAGCGCCGGAATGCAAAACGGACAACGGGAAAAAAGCTCAAATGCATGAGATGAACACGTATGCAAATGCAATGCACATGATGACGTGATATGAGATGCATGAAAACGAAAACAACACACGGAGACAAAGACCCGAACCCGAGAAATAAATATGACTTAACGCCGGAAACGGCAAGAGTTGGAGTACAAATAGGGAAAGTTACATCCGGGGTGTTACATATATCCCCGACAGCAATGACATCAAAAAATGGACAAGCCATGAAAACATCATGCTAGCTATCTTATGATCATGCAAAGCAATATGACAATGAATGCTCAAGTCATGTATATGATGATGATGGAAGTTGCATGGCAATATATCTCGGAATGGCTATGAAAATGCCATGATAGGTAGGCATGGTGACTGTTTTGAGGAAGGTATATGGTGGGTTTATGGTACCGGCGAAAGTTGCGCGGTACTAGAGAGGCTAGAAGTGGTGGAAGGGTAAGAGTGCGTATAATCCATGGACTCAACATTAGTCATAAAGAACTCACATACTTATTGCAAAAATCTATTAGTCATCGAAACAAAGTACTACGCGCATGCTCCTAGGGAGATACATTGGTAGGAAAACAACATCGCTCATCCCCGACCGCCACTCATAAGGAATACAATCAATAAATAAATCATGCTCCGACTTCGTTACATAACAGTTCACCATACGTGCATGCTACGGGAATCACAAAGCTCAACACAAGTATTTCTACTAATCCACAACTACCCACTAGCATGACTCTAATATCACCATCTCTATATCGCATAACTATTGCAAGGAATCAAACATATCATATTCAGTGATCTACAAGTTTTATGTAGGATTTTATGACTAACCATGTGAATGGCCAATTCCTGTCATCTCTCTAAATAGATATAAGTGAAGCAAGAGAGTTTAATTCTTTCTACAAAATATATGCCCGTGCTCTAACAAATATAAGTGAAGCAAAAGAGCATTCTACAAACGACGGTTTTCTATGTAAAGAGAAACAGGCAATCCAAACTTTGAATGATATAAGTGAAGCACATGAAGCATTCTATAAAGCCATACTCAAAAAATATAAGTGAAGTGCATAGAGCATTCTATAAATCAACCAAGGACTATCTCATACCAGCATGGTGCATTAAAGAAAAATTAAAACTAAATGCAAAAGACGCTCCAAGATTGCACATATCGCATGAACGAAACGAATCCGAAAACATACCGATACTTGTTGAAGAAAGAGGGGATGCCTTCCGGGGCATCCTCAAGCTTAGATGCTTGAGTCTCCTTGAATATTTACTTGGGGTGCCTCGGGCATCCCAAAGCTTGAGCTCTTGCCTCTCTTCCTTCTTCTCACATCGAGACCTTCTCGATCATCGAACACTTCATCCACACAAAACTTCAACAGAAAACTCGGTAAGATCCGTTAGTATAATAAAGCAAATCACTAATCTAAGTGCTGTTGAAAATCAATTCATATTTTGTTTTTGCATTGTGTCTACTGTAATATAACTTTTTCATGGCTTAATCCACTGATATGAATCGATAGTTTCATCAAAACAAGCAAACTATGGATCAAAAACAGAATCTGTCTAAAACAGAACATTCTGTAATAATATGAACATTCACCATACTTATGGTACTTGAAAAATTCTGCCAAAATTAGGAAAACTAAAAAATTTGTATAGGAATACATTGCAAAAAGAATCAGAACCATTTGACGTTCCATCTAAAAATGTAAAATTGCGCACTACAGCCAAAGTTTCTGTCCTGCACCGTACAAACCATCAAGCAAATGTAAACATCCTAAAGGCAAACCTTGGCACATTATTTTTATAATACAATGAAATTGTACAAGGGGATAATTATTTTTATTGAAAAATTTCTGTAATCAAGATTCACAAAATTTCCGTGAGCATGAACAAAGTTCAAGGCTAGCTCCCACTTCAACAATGCTTGTCTTTCTCACTTTCGCTTTCCTTTTTGAAAGAGTTTTGGGTTCCCCTCTTTATTTTTTTGTTTTTAAACTATATAAAATCACTCAACAGAAATAAATGACTCTCTAAAACTTCTGGGTTGTCTCCCTGGCAGCACTTTCTTTAAAGCCATTAAGCTAGGCATTTGGTGCTCAAGTAATGAATCCACCCGGATCCCAAGGTATATCAAAGCCAATTTTAATTAACAATGATTTATAATTTCATAGTGAGCACAAAGTAACATATATCATGCAATAACGAAGTCTAACTCTCTTCCTGTGCATTGGCATGTCATAAAAGAACAATTCGTGCACACAAAGTAAAGGCCAATGCATAATATAAACAGTTTCTTGCAATTTTGTCATATTGGAAACATAGAGATGTGGAGATATAGTTCCTCTCTCATAATAATTGCAACTAGGAGCAGAAAGCACATGCATATTATATTCATCAAAATAATCATGTGCAACGGTAAAAGGAAACCCATCAATATAATCCTTAATAAGTGCAAACTTCTCCGATATAGTGTAGTCAGGAGAATTCAAAAAGATAATAGGACTATCATACGTGGGTGCAATAGCAACAATTTCATGTTTAACATAAGGAACTATAGCAAGTTCATCTCCATAAGCATAATTCATATTGGCATCTTGCCCACAAGCATAGCAAGCATCATCAAAAAGGGATATTTCGAAAGAATCGATGGGATCATAGCAATTATCATAGCATTCATCCTTCGGTAAGCACGAAGGGAAATTAAACAATGTATGAGTTGAAGAGTTACTCTCATTAGAAGGTGGGCACGAGTGATCAATCTGCCCTTCCTCCTTTTGTTCTTCGCTCTTCTCCTCATCTTTCTCATCCAATGAGCTCACAGTTTCATCAATTTCTTCTTCCATAGACTCCTGCAAAATATTAGTCTCTTCTTGGACAGCGGAGACTTTCTCAATAAGCGCATTAATTTCGTAATTGTATTCATAATTCTCATAAAAATATTTCAGGATAGCTAAATTTTCAGGTCTATAAACAACATCATCAAAATCTTCAAACTCTTTAAACATAGATTCAATTTCATAAGCACCCATAAAAGCAACAAATTCTTCTATTTGTTCCACATCATAGTAATCATATATACCATTAGCATAAGAAGCTAAGGTCTTATTATCATTAAGTTTGCATGAAAAGGGAAGGTGTGGAGCCTTCATCCTAGAGCAACAAGTATAATCATATCTCAAGCATAGTTGCCTAGCATACCAATTCAATATATGAATTTGATCCCATAATAGTTTCCCTTTTTGTGTCAAGCGGTAATCCCTAAAGTATTCATGTTGATCCAACGTTACTCCCATTACATAATTGAATGGGGTTTTCTCATGATTATTAAAGTAGTACATGATATCTTTCACATAACCAGCATCGGGGGTTTTAGGAGGTTCCCCATCTCCATGAGCAGAAAGTACACCTAATTTTTTTGGTATTTCGTGTTCCATATCCATAACTAAAGATAAAGAAGAACTAAGAATAGCAAATAAAAATTACTTAGTGATAAAGCAAACAAGCACACACGAGAATATTCACCCCACGCTATTGCTCCCCGGCAACGGCGCCAGAAAAAGGTATTGATTGTTGGGGAACATAGTAATTTCAAAAACTTTCCTACGCACACGCAAGATCATGGTGATGCATAGCAACGAGAGGGGAGAGTGTGATCTACGTACCCTTGTAGATCGACAACGGAAGCGTTTGGTTGATGTAGTCGTACGTCTTCACGGCCCGACCAATCAAGCACCGAAACTACGGCACCTCCGAGTTCTAGCACACGTTCAGCTCGATGACGATCCCGGACTCCGATCCAGCAAAGTGTCGGGGACGAGTTCCATCAGCACGACGGCGTGGTGACGATCTTGATGCACTACCGTCGCATGGCTTCACCTAAGCACCGCTACAATATTATCGAGGACTATGGTGGAAGGGGGCACCGCACACGGCTAAGAGTATGATCACGTGGATCAACTTGTGTCTCTAGGGGTGCCCCTTGCCTCCGTATATAAAGGATCCAAGGGGGGTGCGGCCGGCCCTAGTAGGAGGCGCGCAGGAGGAGTCCTACTCCTACCAGGAGTAGGACTCCCCTCCCTTTCCTTGTCCAAGTAGGAGAGGGGGAAGGAGAGAAGGAAAAGGGGGGCACCGCCCGTCCCTCCTTGTCCAATTCGGACTAGGGGGAGAGGGGGCGCGCGGCCTGCCCTGGCAGCCCCTCCTCTTCTCCACTTTAGGCCCATGAGGCCCATTAACCCCCCGGGGGGTTCCGGTAACCCCCCGGTGCTCCGATTTTATCCGAAACTTCCCCGGACTTTTGGTGTCCGAATATAGTCGTCCAATATATCATTCTTTATGTCTCGACCATTTCGAGACTCCTCGTCATGTCCGTGATCACATCCGGGACTCCGAACAACCTTCGGTACATCAAAATGCATAAACTCATAATATAACTGTCATCGTAACCTTAAGCGTGCGGACCCTACGGGTTCGAGAACAATGTAGACATGACCGAGACACGTCTCCGGTCAATAACCAATAGCGGAACCTGGATGCTCATATTGGCTCCTACATATTCTACGAAGATCTTTATCGGTCAGACCGCATAACAACATATGTTGTTCCCTTTGTCATCGGTATGTTACTTGCCCGAGATTCGATCGTCGGTATTCCAATACCTAGTTCAATCTCGTTACCGGCAAGTCTCTTTACTCGTTCAGTAATACATCATCTCGCAACTAACTCATTAGTTGCATTGCTTGCAAGGCTTATGTGATGTGTATTACCGAGAGGGCCCAGAGATTCCTCTCCGACAATCGGAGTGACAAATCCTAATCTCGAAATACGCCAACCCAACATGCACCTTTGGAGACACCTGTAGAGCACCTTTATAATCACCCATTTACGTTGTGACGTTTGGTAGCACACAAAGTGTTCCTCCGGCAAACAGGAGTTGCATAATCTCATAGTCATAGGAACATGTATAAGTCATGAAGAAAGCAATAGCAACATACTAAACGATCGGGTGCTAAGCTAATGGAATGGGTCATGTCAATCAGATCATTCACCTAATGATGTGATCCCGTTAATCAAATAACAACTCTTTGTTCATGGTTAGGAAACATAACCATCTTTGATTAATGAGCTAGTCAAGTAGAGGCATACTAGTGACACTCTGTTTGTCTATGTATTCACACATGTATTATGTTTCCGGTTAATACAATTCTAGCATGAATAATAAACATTTATCATGATATAAGGAAATAAATAATAACTTTATTATTGCCTCTAGGGCATATTTCCTTCAGTCTCCCACTTGCACTAGAGTCAATAATCTAGATTACCAAGTAATGATTCTAACACCCATGGAGCTTTGCTGCTGATCATGTTTTGCTCGTGGAAGAGGCTTAGTTAACGGGTCTGCAACATTCAGATCAGTATGTATCTTGCAAATCTCTATGTCTCCCACCTGGACTAGATCCCAGATGGAATTGAAGCGTCTCTTGATGTGCTTGGTTATCTTGTGAAATCTGGATTCCTTTGCCAAGGCAATTGCACCAGTATTGTGACAAAAGATTTTCATTGGACCCGATGCACTAGGTATGACACCTAGATCGGATATGAACTCCTTCATCCAGACTCCTTCATTTGCTGCTTCCGAAGCAGCTATGTACTCCACTTCACATGTAGATCCCGCTACAACGCTTTGTTTAGAACTGCACCAACTGACAGCTCCACCGTTTAATGTAAACATGTATCCGGTTTGCGATTTAGAATCGTCCGGATCAGTGTCAAAGCCTGCATCAACGTAACCTTTTACGATGAGCTCTTTGTCACCTTCATATATGAGAAACATATCCTTAGCCCTTTTCAGGTATTTTAGGACGTTCTTGACCGCTGTCCAGTGATCCACTCCTGGATCACTTTGGTACCTCCCTGCTAGACTTATAGCAAGGCACACATCAGGTCTGGTACACAGCATTGCATACATGATAGAGCCTATGGCTGAAGCATAGGGAACATCTTTCATTTTCTCTCTATCTTCTGCAGTGGTCGGGCATTGAGTCTTACTCAACTTCACACCTTGTAACACAGGCAAGAACCCTTTCTTTGCTTGATCCATTTTGAACTTCTTCAAAACTTTGTCAAGGTATGTGCTTTGTGAAAGTCCAATTAAGCGTCTTGATCTATCTCTATAGATCTTAATGCCTAATATGTAAGCAGCTTCACCGAGGTCTTTCATTGAAAAACTCTTATTCAAGTATCCCTTTATGCTATCCAGAAATTCTATATCATTTCCAATTAGTAATATGTCATCCACATATAATATCAGAAATGCTACAGAGCTCCCACTCACTTTCTTGTAAATACAGGCTTCTCCAAAAGTCTGTATAAAACCAAATGCTTTGATCACACTATCAAAGTGTTTATTCCAACTCCGAGAGGCTTGCACCAGTCCATAAATGGATCGCTGGAGCTTGCACACTTTGTTAGCTCCCTTTGGATCGACAAAACCTTCTGGTTGCATCATATACAACTCTTCTTCCAGAAATCCATTCAGGAATGCATTTTTGACATCCATCTGCCAAATTTCATAATCATAAAATGCGGCGATTGCTAACATGATTCGGACAGACTTAAGCATTGCTACGGGTGAGAAGGTCTCATCGTAGTCAATCCCTTGAACATGTCAAAAACCTTTTGCGACAAGTCGAGCTTTGTAGACAGTAATATTACCGTCAGCGTCAGTCTTCTTCTTGAAGATCCATTTATTCTCAATTGCTTGCCAATCATCGGGCAAGTCAACCAAAGTCCATACTTTGTTCTCATACATGGATCCCATCTCAGATTTCATGGCTTCAAGCCATTTTGTGGAATCTGGGCTCACCATCGCTTCTTCATAGTTCGTAGGTTCATCATGATCTAGTAACTTGACTTCCAGAACAGGATTACCGTACCACTCTGGCGCGGATCTCACTCTGGTTGATCTACGAGGTTCAGTAGTATCTTGTTCTGAAGTTTCATGATCATCATCATTAGCTTCCTCACTAACTGGTGTAGGTGTCATAGAAACAGTTTTCTGTGATGCACTACTTTCCAATAAGGGAGCAGGTACAGTTACCTCGTCAAGTTCTACTTTCCTCCCACTCACTTCTTTCGAGAGAAACTCCTTCTCTAGAAAGGATCCATTCTTAGCAACGAATGTCTTGCCTTTGGATCTGTGATAGAAGGTGTACCCAACAGTCTCCTTTGGGTATCCTATGAAGACACATTTCTCCGATTTGGGTTCGAGCTTATCAGGCTGAAGCTTTTTCACATAAGCATCGCAGCCCCAAACTTTAAGAAACGACAACTTTGGTTTCTTGCCAAACCATAGTTCATAAGGTGTCGTCTCAACGGATTTTGATGGTGCCCTATTTAACATGAATGCGGCCGTCTCTAAAGCATAACCCCAAAATGATAGCGGTAAATTTGTAAGAGACATCATAGATCGCACCATATCAAGTAAAGTACGATTATGACGTTCGGACACACCATTACACCGAGGTGTTTCGGGTGGCGTGAGTTGCGAAACTATTCCGCATTGTTTCAGATGTAGACCAAACTCGTAACTCAAATATTCTCCTCCACGATCAGATCGCAGAAACTTTATTTTCTTGTTACGATGATTTTCAACTTCACTCTGAAATTCTTTGAACTTTTCAAATGTTTCAGACTTATGCTTCATTAAGTAGATATACCCATATATGCTTAAATCATCTGTGAAGGTGAGAAAATAACGATATCCGCCACGAGCCTCAATATTCATCGGACCACATACATCTGTATGTATGATTTCCAACAAATCTATTGCTCTCTCCATTGTACCGGAGAACGGTGTTTTAGTCATCTTGCCCATAAGGCACGGTTCACAAGTACCAAGTGATTCATAATCAAGAGGTTCCAAAAGTCCATCGGTATGGAGTTTCTTCATGCGCTTTACGCCGATATGACCTAAACGGCAGTGCCACAAATAAGTTGCACTATCATTATCAACTCTGCATCTTTTGGCTTCAACATTATGAATATGTGTGTTACTACTATCGAGATTCATAAAAAATAGACCACTCTTCAAAGGTGCATGACCATAAAAGATATTACTCATATAAATAGAACAACCATTATTCTCTGATTTAAATGAATAACCGTCTCGCATTAAACAAGATCTATATATAATGTTCATGCTCAACATTGGCACCAAATAACAATTATTTAGGTCTAATATTAATCCCGAAGGTAGATGTAGAGGTAGCGTGCCGACCGCGATCACATCGACTTTAGAACCATTTCCCACGCGCATCGTCACCTCGTCCTTTGCCAGTGTTCGCTTAATCTGTAGTCCCTGTTTCGAGTTGCAAATATTAGCAACAGAACCAGTATCAAATACCCAGGTGCTACTGCGAGCTCTAGTAAGGTACACATCAATAACATGTATATCACATATACCTTTGTTCACCTTGCCATCCTTCTTATCCGCCAAATACTTGGGGCAATTCCGCTTCCAGTGACCAGTTTGCTTGCAGTAGAAGCACTCAGTTCCAGGCTTAGGTCCAGACTTGGGTTTCTTCTCCAGATCAGCAACTTGCTTGCTTTTCTTCTTGAAGTTCCCCTTCTTCTTCCCTTTGCCCTTTTTCTTGAAACTAGTGGTCTTGTTGACCATCAACACTTGATGCTCCTTCTTGATTTCTACCTCCGCAACTTTCAGCATTGCGAAGAGCTCGGGAATATTCTTATTCATCCCTTGCATATTATAGTTCATCACAAAGCTCTTGTAGCTTGGTGGCAGTGATTGGAGAATTCTGTCAATGACGCAATCATCTGGAAGATTAACTCCCATCTGAATCAAGTGATTATTATACCCAGACATTTTGAGTATATGCTCACTGACAGAACTGTTCTCCTCCATCTTGCAGCTATAGAACTTATTGGAGACTTCATATCTCTCAATCCGGGCATTTGCTTGAAATATTAACTTCAACTCCTGGAACATCTCATATGCTCCATGACTTTCAAAATGTCGTTGAAGTCCCGATTCTAAGCCGTAAAGCATGGCACACTGAACTATCGAGTAGTCATCAGCTTTGCTCTGCCAGACGTTCATAACATCTGGTGTTGCTCCAGCAGCATGCCTGGCACCCAGCGGTGCTTCCAGGACGTAATTCTTCTGTGCAGCAATGAGGATAATCCTCAAGTTACGGACCCAGCCCGTGTAATTGCTACCATCATCTTTCAACTTTGCTTTCTCAAGGAACGCATTAAAATTCAACGGAACAACAGCACGAGCCATCTATCTACAATCAAGCATAAACAAGCAAGATACTATCAGGTACTAAGTTCATGATAAATTTAAGTTCAATTAACCATATTACTCAAGAACTCTCACTTAGATAGACATCCCTCTAATCATCTAAGTGATCACGTGATCCAAATGAACTAAACCATAACCGATCATCACGTGAAATGGAGTAGTTTTCAATGGTGAACATCGCTATGTTGATCATATCTACTATATGATTCACGCTCGATCTTTCGATCTCAGTGTTCCGAGGCCATCTCTGCATATGCTAGGCTCGTCAAGTTTAACCTGAGTATTCTGCGTGTGAAAAACTGGCTTGCACCCATTGTAGATGGACGTAGAGCTTATCACACCCGATCATCACGTGGTGTCTGGGAACGACGAACTTTGGCAATGGTGCATACTCAGGGAGAACACTTTTATCTTGAAATTTAGTGATAGATCATCTTATAATGCTACCGTCAATCAAAGCAAGATAAGATGCATAAAAGATAAACATCACATGCAATCAATATAAGTGATATGATATGGCCATCATCTTGTGCTTATGATCTCCATCCTTGAAGCACCGTCGTGATCACCATCGTCACCGGCGCGACACCTTGATCTCCATCGTAGCATCATTGTCGTCTCGCCAATCTTATGCTTCTACGACTATCGCTACCGCTTAGTGATAAAGTAAAGCATTATAGGGCGATTGCATTGCATACAATAAAGCGACAACCATATGGCTCCTGCCGGTTGCCGATAACTCGGTTACAAAACATGATCATCTCATACAATAAAATTTAGCATCATGTCTTGACCATATCACATCACAACATGCCCTGCAAAAACAAGTTAGACGTCCTCTACTTTGTTGTTGCAAGTTTTACGTGGCTGCTACGGGCTTAAGCAAGAACCAATCTTACCTACGCATCAAAACCACAACGATAGTTTGTCAAGTTGGTGATGTTTTAACCTTCGCAAGGACCGGGCGTAGCCACACTCGGTTCAACTAAAGTTGGAGAAACTGTCACCCGCAAGCCACCTATGTGCAAAGCACGTCAGGAGAACCGGTCTCGCGTAAGCGTACGCGTAATGTCGGTCCGGGCTGCTTCGTCCAACAATACCGCCGAACCAAAGTATGATATGCTGGTAAGCAGTATGACTTATATCGCCCACAACTCACTTGTGTTCTACTTGTGCATATAACATCAACATATAAAACCTGGCTCTAATACCACTGTTGGGGAACGTAGTAATTTCAAAAAAATTCCTACGCACACGCAAGATCATGGTGATGCATAGCAACAAGAGGGGAGAGTGTGATCTACGTACCCTTGTAGATCGACAAAGGAAGCGTTTGGTTGATGTAGTCGTACGACTTCACGGCCCGACCGATCAAGCACCGAAACTACGGCACCTCCGAGTTCTAGCACATGTTCAGCTAGATGACGATCCCCGAACTCCGATCGAGCAAAGTGTCGGGGAAGAGTTCCGTCAGCACGACAGCGTGGTGACGATCTTGATGCACTACCGTCGCAGGGCTTCGCCTAAGCACCGCTACAATATTATCGAGGACTATGGTGGAAGGGGGCACCGCACACGACTAAGAGTATGATCACGTGGATCAACTTGTGTCTCTAGGGGTGCCCCTTGCCTCCGTATATAAAGGATCCAAGGGGGGGGGGGTGCGGCTGGCCCTAGTAGGAGGCGCGCAGGAGGAGTCCTACTCCTACCGGGAGTAGGACTCCCCTCCCTTTCCTTGTCCAAGTAGGAGAGGGGGAAGGAGAGAAGGAAAAGGGGGGGCGCCGCCCCTCCCTCCTTGTCCAATTCGGACTAGGGGGAGAGGGGGCGCGCGGCCTGCCCTGGCAGCCCCTCCTCTTCTCCACTTTAGGCCCATGAGGCCCATTAACCCCCCGGGGGGCTCCGGTAACCCCCCGGTGCTCCGGTTTTATCCGAAACTTCCCCGGAACACTTCCGGTGTCCGAATATAGTCGTCCAATATATCAATCTTTATGTCTCGACCATTTTGAGACTCCTCGTCATGTCCGTGATCACATCCGCGACTCTGAACAACCTTCGGTACATCAAAATGCATAAACTCATAATATAACTGTCATCGTAACCTTAAGCGTGCGGACCCTACGGGTTCGAGAACAATGTAGACATGACCGAGACACGTCTCCGGTCAATAACCAATAGCGGAACCTGGATGCTCATATTGGCTCCTACATATTCTACGAAGATCTTTATCGGTCAGACCGCATAACAACATACGTTGTTCCCTTTGTCATCGGTATGTTACTTGCCCGAGATTCGATCATCGGTATTCCAATACCTAGTTCAATCTCGTTACCGGAAAGTCTCTTTACTCGTTCTGTAATACATCATCTCGCAACTAACTCATTAGCTGCATTGCTTGCAAGGCTTATGTGATGTGTATTACCAAGAGGGCCCAAAGATACCTCTCCGACAATCGGAGTGACAAATCCTAATCTCGAAATACGCCAACCCAACATGTACCTTTGGAGACACCTGTAGAGCACCTTTATAATCACCCATTTACGTTGTGACTTTGGTAGCACACAAAGTGTTCCTCCGGCAAACGGGAGTTGCATAATCTCATAGTCATAGGAACATGTATAAGTCATGAAGAAAGCAATAGCAACATAATAAACGATCGGGTGCTAAGCTAATGGAATGGGTCATGTCCATCAGATCATTCACCTAATGATGTGATCCTGTTAATCAAATAACAACTCTTTGTTCATGGTTAGGAAACATAACCATCTTTGATTAATGAGCTAGTCAAGTAGAGGCATACTAGTGACACTCTGTTTGTCTATGTATTCACACATGTATTATGTTTCTAGTTAATACAATTCTAGCATGAATAATAAACATTTATCATGATATAAGGAAATAAATAATAACTTTATTATTGCCTCTAGGGCATATTTCCTTCATTGATAGCCCACAAGTATAGGGGATCCCAACAGTTTTCGATAAGTAAGAGTGTCGAACCCAACGAGGAGCTAAAGGTAGAACAAATATTCCCTCAAGTTCTATCGACCACCGATACAACTCTACGCATGCTTGACTTCGCTTTACCTAGAACAAGTATGAAACTAGAAGTACTTTGTAGGTGTTGTTGGATAGGTTTGCAAGATAATAAAGATTACGTAAATAAAAAGTAGCGGCTGTTTAGATAAAGAAACAATAAAGTAAATATAGCGAGTGTGGGAAAGTGGTGGTAGGAGTTGCGAAATTGCCCCTAAGCAATTGACTACTTTACTAGACCGATAGCAAGTATTATGTGGGAGAGGCCACTGCTAGCATGTCATCCCTGACTTGGAATTCTATGCACTTATGATTGGAACTATTAGCAAGCATCTGAAACTACTAATGTTCATTAAGGTAAAACCCAACCATAGCATTAAGATATATTGGTCCCCCTTCAATCTCGTATGCATCAATTTCTATGCTAGGTTGAAGCTTTTGTCACTCTTGCCCTCCAATACATGGTCCTATCAACATACAACTAACCCTAGGGTGTGATCCACACGCGCAATCATATGATGGGCACCAAAGGACAGCAACATAACCACAAGCAAATTAAATCAATCATAGTAATTCATCAACCACCGATGGGACAATGAAAATCTACTCAGACATCATAGGATGGCAACACATCATTGGATAATAATATGAAGCATAAAGCACCATGTTCAAGTAGAGGGTACAGCGGGTTGCAGGAGAGTGGACCGCTGTAGATAGAGGGGGGAAGGTGATGGAGATGTTGGTGAATATGGCGGAGGTGTTGGTGTAGATCGCGGTGATGATGATGATGGCCACGGCAGCGTTCCGGCGCCACCGGAAGAGAAGGGGAGAGGGGGGCCCTTCGTCTTCTTCTTCCTTGACCTCCTCCCTAGATGGGAGAAGGGTTTCCCCTCTGGTCCTTGGCCTCCATGGCATGGGAGGGGCGAGAGCCCCTCCGAGATTGGATCTGTCTCTCTGTCTCTCTCTGTTTCTGCATTCTCAGATTCTTCCCTTTCACCGTTTCTTATATTCCCGGAGATCCGTAACTCCGATTGGGCTGAAATTTT
>NC_041392.1:349183876-349185550 GCF_002162155.2 Triticum dicoccoides
GGGGGGGCAGGCGCGCCCTCCTGCCTCGTGGCCACCTCGGGCACCGTCTCGCGTGGATTTTTCTTCCCAAAAATCATATATATTCCAAAAAAATATCCGTCAGTTTTTATTCCGTTTGGACTCCGTTTGATATGGATATTCTACGAAACAAAAAACATGGAACAAACAGGAACTAGCACTGGGCACTAGATCAATATGTTAGTCCCAAAAATAGTATAAAAAGTTGCCAAAAGTATATGAAAGTTGTAGAATATTGGCATGGAACAATCAAAAATTATAGATACGACGGAGACGTATCAGCGTGGCTTACCGCGCCTGCAATTAACTCGCCTATCTGCACCAGCTTATAATGTCGCGACCCACTCATCTGTCTATTGCCACGGCTGACTCGGACGTGATTGATTCCAGCTTCACCGTGGTGATGATCAACTCTGCGGTGGATAATTTCTGGCCTAACATATCAGGTGAAATCCATCCAGTGTATTTTTGTATTACATATTGCTTTCTTTAAAAGAGTAATTACTCTGGCTTGCAAGTTCTCCCATGTAGGACTCAAACCGGTCTATATCATGGTCAACTGTGGAGAATCTCAAGTCAACTCATTGAGTCGTCTTAAGGACTCGAGGGCTACATGGACATAGCTCAATTAATGTTGCCAGTTTAAAGGCCGTCCAGAAAAAATTCCGGTTCAAGAATAATTTATCTCTCGCAAAGCTCGAGTTCTCAGGAAAAATTAAAGGGACCAAAAGAGAGTCTGTTGCAAAGCACAACTCAAACATAGGTACCTTATTTCAAAAACCAAAGGGGGCTTCTTGATCGTATTCGAATCATAGATTAACCCCTTTTGGGTCTGACTTTGATCGTATTCGAATCAGAGTCGTTACAACTCTCAAGGTCATTTGGGGGCTTCCTGTTCAAACATAGGTCGTATTCGAACCAAAGAGAACATAGCTGTCGGTACCCTCTTGATTGACGCAATGCCAAACCCACTAGGGGCTTCTTGATCGTATTCAAATCATAGCTTAACCCCTTTTGGGTCTGACTTTGATCGTATTCGAATGAGAGTCGTTAAAAAACTCTCAGGGTCATTTGGGGGCTTCTTGTTCGAACATAGGTCGTATTCGAACCAAAGAGAACATAGCTGTCGGTACCCTCTTGATCGGCGCAACGCCAAAACCACTAAGGGGCTTCATGATCGTATTCGAATCCTGGCTTAACCCCTTTTGGTCCGGCTTACTGGTCTTATTTGAATCAGAAGCCTCCCTTTTTCTCTTTGTTTGGCTTATGTTTTCGAAAACAATCTTTTGAGTTTGTCTTGAGACTTTTTCAGATCTAAGGCATGTATATGTGGTTTCTATTTAACCCGGCTTGGTTTTGGACAATAAGTCGCCAGCATATGACAATCATCAAACATTTGGAAGTTTTGGCTTCTAAAGATTGGGTTATCACCCTTACTGCATAGGTATCCTAAACCGGCAGTACGATTCAATATCACAGGAACCAGTTTTCCAAACCGGATTATATTATTCAAATCTTTAATAGCCAACATGGCTGGATTTTTATTATGGTTATCAATAGCTAATATTACGATGGAGGTCTTCAAATTCGCTTCAGCACAATGGTTATTATTTTATCAATGGACATGATTTATTTTTACAATGGAGGGAATAGTCC
>NC_041392.1:349185560-349186474 GCF_002162155.2 Triticum dicoccoides
GGTACAAAGCTCTTAACCTGAAAGGTTAAGAGCTTTGTACCCTACCAACTGAGTAGTGGATCTTTCAATATAATGGGCTCAGGCTTGTGTACCTGGATTTTTGACAGGAGCAATTGGTAGCCCCCAAGGGACGGCCCATTACAATGGGATGAGTCGGGTCTTTAATAAGTTGATCAAAAAATGACTTTACATTAGCCCCCAAGTGCCATGGTGCATGCTGGCAGTGAAATGGGACTTGCATATTTGATGTAATCTCAATTTGAATAATGTAGCCCCCAAGTGCCGGGTCGTAAGCCTGCAGCGACTCGGGACTATTCCCTCCATTGTAAAAATAAATCATGTCCATTGATAAAATAATAACCATTGTGCTGAAGCGAATTTGAAGACCTCCATCGTAATATTAGCTATTGATAACCATAATAAAAATCCAGCCATGTTGGCTATTAAAGATTTGAATAATATAATCCGGTTTGGAAAACTGGTTCCTGTGATATTGAATCGTACTGCCGGTTTAGGATACCTATGCAGTAAGGGTGATAACCCAATCTTTAGAAGCCAAAACTTCCAAATGTTTGATGATTGTCATATGCTGGCGACTTATTGTCCAAAACCAAGCCGGGTTAAATAGAAACCACATATACATGCCTTAGATCTGAAAAAGTCTCAAGACAAACTCAAAAGATTGTTTTCGAAAACATAAGCCAAACAAAGAGAAAAAGGGAGGCTTCTGATTCAAATAAGACCAGTAAGCCGGACCAAAAGGGGTTAAGCCAGGATTCGAATACGATCATGAAGCCCCTTAGTGGTTTTGGCGTTGCGCCGATCAAGAGGGTACCGACAGCTATGTTCTCTTTGGTTCGAATACGACCTATGTTCGAACAAGAAGCCCCCAAATGACCCTGAGAGTTTTTTAA
>NC_041392.1:349186484-349187404 GCF_002162155.2 Triticum dicoccoides
TTAAAAAACTCTCAGGGTCATTTGGGGGCTTCTTGTTCGAACATAGGTCGTATTCGAACCAAAGAGAACATAGCTGTCGGTACCCTCTTGATCGGCGCAACGCCAAAACCACTAAGGGGCTTCATGATCGTATTCGAATCCTGGCTTAACCCCTTTTGGTCCGGCTTACTGGTCTTATTTGAATCAGAAGCCTCCCTTTTTCTCTTTGTTTGGCTTATGTTTTCGAAAACAATCTTTTGAGTTTGTCTTGAGACTTTTTCAGATCTAAGGCATGTATATGTGGTTTCTATTTAACCCGGCTTGGTTTTGGACAATAAGTCGCCAGCATATGACAATCATCAAACATTTGGAAGTTTTGGCTTCTAAAGATTGGGTTATCACCCTTACTGCATAGGTATCCTAAACCGGCAGTACGATTCAATATCACAGGAACCAGTTTTCCAAACCGGATTATATTATTCAAATCTTTAATAGCCAACATGGCTGGATTTTTATTATGGTTATCAATAGCTAATATTACGATGGAGGTCTTCAAATTCGCTTCAGCACAATGGTTATTATTTTATCAATGGACATGATTTATTTTTACAATGGAGGGAATAGTCCTGAGTCGCTGCAGGCTTACGACCCGGCACTTGGGGGCTACATTATTCAAATTGAGATTACATCAAATATGCAAGTCCCATTTCACTGCCAGCATGCACCATGGCACTTGGGGGCTAATGTAAAGTCATTTTTTGATCAACTTATTAAAGACCCGACTCATCCCATTGTAATGGGCCGTCCCTTGGGGGCTACCAATTGCTCCTGTCAAAAATCCAGGTACACAAGCCTGAGCCCATTATATTGAAAGATCCACTACTCAGTTGGTAGGGTACAAAGCTCTTAACCTGAAAGGTTAAGAGCTTTGTACCCTACCA
>NC_041392.1:349187414-349189083 GCF_002162155.2 Triticum dicoccoides
GGACTATTCCCTCCATTGTAAAAATAAATCATGTCCATTGATAAAATAATAACCATTGTGCTGAAGCGAATTTGAAGACCTCCATCGTAATATTAGCTATTGATAACCATAATAAAAATCCAGCCATGTTGGCTATTAAAGATTTGAATAATATAATCCGGTTTGGAAAACTGGTTCCTGTGATATTGAATCGTACTGCCGGTTTAGGATACCTATGCAGTAAGGGTGATAACCCAATCTTTAGAAGCCAAAACTTCCAAATGTTTGATGATTGTCATATGCTGGCGACTTATTGTCCAAAACCAAGCCGGGTTAAATAGAAACCACATATACATGCCTTAGATCTGAAAAAGTCTCAAGACAAACTCAAAAGATTGTTTTCGAAAACATAAGCCAAACAAAGAGAAAAAGGGAGGCTTCTGATTCAAATAAGACCAGTAAGCCGGACCAAAAGGGGTTAAGCCAGGATTCGAATACGATCATGAAGCCCCTTAGTGGTTTTGGCGTTGCGCCGATCAAGAGGGTACCGACAGCTATGTTCTCTTTGGTTCGAATACGACCTATGTTCGAACAAGAAGCCCCCAAATGACCCTGAGAGTTTTTTAATGACTCTCATTCGAATACGATCAAAGTCAGACCCAAAAGGGGTTAAGCTATGATTTGAATACGATCAAGAAGCCCCTAGTGGGTTTGGCATTGCGTCAATCAAGAGGGTACCGACAGCTATGTTCTCTTTGGTTCGAATACGACCTATGTTTGAACAGGAAGCCCCCAAATGACCTTGAGAGTTGTAACGACTCTGATTCGAATACGATCAAAGTCGGACCCAAAAGGGGTTAATCTATGATTCGAATACGATCAAGAAGCCCCCTTTGGTTTTTGAAATAAGGTACCTATGTTTGAGTTGTGCTTTGCAACAGACTCTCTTTTGGTCCCTTTAATTTTTCCTGAGAACTCGAGCTTTGCGAGAGATAAATTATTCTTGAACCGGAATTTTTTCTGGACGGCCTTTAAACTGGCAACATTAATTGAGCTATGTCCATGTAGCCCTCGAGTCCTTAAGACGACTCAATGAGTTGACTTGAGATTCTCCACAGTTGACCATGATATAGACCGGTTTGAGTCCTACATGGGAGAACTTGCAAGCCAGAGTAATTACTCTTTTAAAGAAAGCAATATGTAATACAAAAATACACTGGATGGATTTCACCTGATATGTTAGGCCAGAAATTATCCACCGCAGAGTTGATCATCACCACGGTGAAGCTGGAATCAATCACGTCCGAGTCAGCCGTGGCAATAGACAGATGAGTGGGCCGCGACATTATAAGCTGGTGCAGACAGGCGAGTTAATTGCAGGCGCGGTAAGCCACGCTGATACGTCTCCGTCGTATCTATAATTTTTGATTGTTCCATGCCAATATTCTACAACTTTCATATACTTTTGGCAACTTTTTATACTATTTTTGGGACTAACATATTGATCTAGTGCCCAGTGCTAGTTCCTGTTTGTTCCATATTTTTTGTTTCGTAGAATATCCATATCAAACGGAGTCCAAACGGAATAAAAACTGACGGATATTTTTTTGGAATATATATGATTTTTGGGAAGAAAAATCCACGCAAGACGGTGCCCGAGGTGGCCACGAGGCAGGAGGGCGCGCCTGCC
>NC_041392.1:349189319-349194027 GCF_002162155.2 Triticum dicoccoides
CCTGACACTTTGATCTGGCTGACCCGTTTCTATTCTGCTGCCTAATCGCAAACAGTTAATCCTTCTGAAGCATATGCCCTCAATGGCACACACCTTTATGATGTCAATTCTTCTTGATCATCGAGTTTGTCATGTCAATTCTTCTTAACCAGCGTGTTCCCTTCAAGTTAATCCGATCCCTTCAACATTTGCAAGATCAATACTCAGTTCTTCTCAATGGTGTTCATTCCGTTCGTCCCTAGTTGTCTATATTTTTCCCACCCTCCCACCCCTTGTTTCTTCAAGGACTCGGATTTCTTAATCAAGTATCGTTTTTATTGATGGGAAGTCTCTCCATTCTTTTTCATCAATGTTCTTATCTGGTGATTCTCAGGAAGATACAAAGGAAGCTTCAAGTTCATCCTTCTTTGTTCTCGTTTTCTTCCCCGGTGGATTCAATTCAAGTTTTTGGTGTTGATCACATCTCTTCCTCTTGTTTCCCATGTTTTCCCATGTTGGAATTTCTTATCCAAGCCTCTCTTAATCATCCACTTCTCGCCATTCATTTGTTCTGGAGTACTGAAGATATCTCAGGAGATTCGTGTTCTCATTCCTAATCAGTTCAAGATATCTCGAGGTTGTTAACTCTTTTGAGCCATTTAATTCAATCGGCGCAATCTCTCTTTTAAATCGTTCGACGGTGTATCTTTTGAGTGGGCCTTAACCCACAGGTCATTTCTAGGATCTTACCTGACTCTTCTATTTTTTTGGAGCTATTCTCAAATCTTTTAAAGTTTGACGTAAGAATGAATTCCCATCAGTCAGAATGCCTTCTCCAAGATTGCTTCAAATTCTTTTCATCTTTGGCTCAATATTTGTATTCTTCATTGTTCCGGAGTGTCTCAATAATTTTGGTGGTGTTTCTCGTTGTCATTCTCGGATTTTCAAGACCGAAGAAGAGTTTCTCTTAAATCCTTCCTCATTTTTTCAAATATGTGTAGTTCATGCTTGATGCCGTCCTCTCATAATTGTTTCGATTGTGAGGATTCTTTTCACCCATCTGGAGCAATTCAGGAGTCTTTTTAGTTCGATTCTCCGGAGCCATCATCTCAGAATTATTCATTCCAGCTTTCAGCTCTCGTTCTCCAAATCTTACCGGTGCATCAGTCAAGTATTCTCTAATCAACTCGTGATCTCTTTGATCTCTTGTATCAAATTCCCTCAAGTATTTTCATTCGTTTCTAATTATTCCCAGTGTTTCTTTATCTTTTCTTCGTTCATTTTCAGTTCTTACGGTGGTTCGTTCAAGAGTTCTCTTCCTTGGTTATCATATCAATTCATTCGTTGTTCCAATCCTACCGGTGGATCGTTGAAGACTTTTCTCAAGTTTACGCTATATCTCTCTTAATCATTTCTACAAGAATAAGTAGTATGCCAAATCCGTTGCTTGTCATCAACCTAAATTGGTGAAGGATACGCATAACGTAATTCTTATTATTGTTTCATCCAAGTGATCTAGTTTCTTCTTTCTAGAGTTGTTCATCATGTCACATTTCTCGGTTCGAGATGCTTCATCTTTTCTTTTCTGGAGTTCCAAGTTTTCCACATGATCTCGTCGTGAAGCTCCATCTTAATCATCGCAAGGCTTCACTTTGTGTTTTCAACTTCTCTTTCTTTTTTATCATCCTTTTGTTTACCGGAGTTCTTCATGGAGGCTCTACATGGTGGTTCGTCGATGATTCCTTTCATTCTTGATTTTCTCTTCAAGATTTCTCTCGAAGTTAAGATCCGCCAAGCTTTACTCTAAAATAAACATGGTGCTCAGCGCTTGACTTATTTGAGGAGTTCAAGCATTCTTCATCTTGCATCCAAAGTGCACTCCTTCCTATCTCATCTTTTGAGGTGGTGTTATGTCATTGTTGATAATTTCCCTTTGTGTTTCATGATTCACAAGTTTTCAAGAGTGACATATTTAAATCCATCATTTTCTCTTCGCTCAAGACATCTTTTCAACCAATCAATCTCTTTGTTGGAGTTATCTTGGGTTATATTTCACGTACAACCTTCCCTAAGGAATGTTGTTATTGGGGTGCTTAACAATGATCCAAGTTATCTCTTTATCATCTTCGTGGAAGAAGTTTTTCATCTTTGGTGCTCTCAATCAAATCTTTTTTCCCGTGAGTGGCAGGTTATCACCTCATAATTTTGAGATGTTTTCCATAAGGCCACAACAAGCTTATCCTTTCGTTGTTGATAATCCAACAACTCCGTTCTAGCATTTCCTGTAAGTGTGCTCTTTCAAGATCTTGTTTTCCTCCGTTCAGTAAATTCCATTCTTTCATTTCTTCTGGAGGCATTGTGATGTTGCTCTCTTTGACCCATCGTCTTTCTTTGTCAAGATCATGTTCCTTTTTGCTTATCCATTCAACTGGAGTGTCATGTCCTCCATTCAAGTTCTCTCATCTTATCAAGTTTTGCCTCCCTTCTCAACCGGAGTGCTGTCTAAAATCTTTCTTACCCCTTGTGTCATTCTTTCAATAGTTCTGGAGGCAGTGTGTTGTTGATTTCATCAAGTATCCTCTCATCTTGTCAAGTTCATGTTCAATTCCTTCCATTTACAGTCGGAGTGTTGTCCAAATTATATCATTCTTATTCCTCCTCTATCTTGTTTTAACCGGAGTGTTGTGTCTATCATTCCTCTTCTAACCGGAGTCTCATCCAAGTGCTTTCATTTTGCCAAGTTCATATTCTTTGCCATCCATTTCCAACCGGAGTGTTGTTGTAATTGATCTTTATCGTTCCTTGTACATCTCATTTCAACCGGAGTGCTTGCATGTACTTCTTGTCCATTGTAACCCTTTTCTTATGTCTTTCAACCTACAAGGTTCTCGTAATGTTCCTTGTTCCTCTTTTCTAACAGAGTGTTTTCAACTTTGTTCATCTTTGTTGTATTCCTTCTTTCAATTTGTTCAACCTCTCAAGGTTCGTGGTTTCACTCATTTGTCGAAGAAGCAACTTTGTTTTACCTTTTCCTCTCCCGCTTCTCTCCGGTGTCATCCCTATATCTCGGGGCGAGATCTTTTGTAAGTGGACGAGTGTTGTGACGCCCCAAGACCGACGCTCCAGACGCCTTCCATGTTTTGCGTGTCAGTCGTGTTATTTATTTGTTTGTCGCATTCATCATGTCATCATGTGCATTGCATCCTCACGTTTTTAAAAACTTGCATCCGTCCCAGTCTCCCCATTCCTTCCGTTGTCCGTTCTGAGCCCGGACACACTTGCACAGGCCCGCGGCACGTCCGAAATATTATTTTATATGTGGCCGGAAATTTTTCTCCGAATGGGATGAAAGTTGGCATGCGGTGTTGTTATGTTGTCGGTAGACCGCCTGCCAAATTTCATCGCATTCAGAGTCACTTTGATGCCTCAACAGATAACTATAGCGGCATCATAGTCGGTCAAACCATCGGACGTTTTTGGTCTCTGGAAACCATGTCGCGCTGCATTTCTTCCCTCTCCTCTCAGCCCAACCCTTAGACACAGCCCACCTAGCCCTCCCCCCTCCGACCAGTGTCATCGGATCGCGATCAAAGGGCTCCGGAAGCCCTCAAATCATCATAATCTAGCCCCTCTGTCTATATATAGACCTTCCCTTTCCAAAAATGGACACAACCCTACCCCCACATACCTCCAGCCGCAACCAACCCTGCCTTCCTTGTTTTCAGTACCAAGCCACCCCGCCGCCGCCACTTGTCGCCGGCCTAGAGGCCAGTGCCGCCACCCGCCGTCGGCCCCGGCAGAACCCCTTGCTCCAAGTTGCCTACCCCGCCTCCCACATCCACTCACATGCCTCCACGTCGACCCCTGCCGCTCCCCACCACCCACGCCCACCGAAGCCCGTCTGCAGCCTGCCCCAAGCAGGATCGGGCCCGACTCCACCGCCGCTCGCACCCGAGATCCCCGCTCTAGCGCCTCGCTCGCCCCGCTCGATCTGGATTGGAGGCGCCCGATCCCAAGATCCCTGGTGCCTGCGACCTTCCCGTCGGCCGTCGACCTCGCCGGAGCGCCTTGTCACTGCCTCAGGTGAGCAGCGCCCCTTGTGCCCGTTTTTCGTTGAAGAGGAAAGGGTGATGCAGCAAAGTAGCGTAAGTATTTCCCTCAGTTTTTGAGAACCAAGGTATCAATCCAGTAGGAGATAACACGCAAGTCACACTACAAAAAAAAGACACATCCGTGACATTTTGGGCCGAATGAAAAAAAAATTGTCATACATATGACACTTCTATGACGATAATTGTGACAAAACCCGGTATCATCATAGATGTGGCGGGCTCCTATTTCTATGACAAAAAATCATGACAGAAAATGGGCTTTTCGTCCTGGACAGGCCGGAGATGCAGCTCCATGACATTCTTTGGGCCGTCCATGACGGAAAAAACCGTGGTAGAAGCAAGGGGGAGGAAAATTTCGGGGAGTTCCCGGTTACGGTGGGAGGTCAGGGGCGAGCGATGCGCGTTTCTCTCGTACACGTACGCACGTGTGTGCGAGGCGTTGGCTCTAACTGAACCCGAGCGAGGCGTTGGGCTCTAACTGAACCTGAGCGATTGCACTGCAGGCTACGCGTTACTGAACCCCAAGCGATCGATCGATGCCTATTAACTGAACCCGATCGAGCGATTCCTTCGCTACTGCTGCTAACTGAAGCCGATCAATTGGATGAACAGTGAGC
>NC_041392.1:349194546-349220815 GCF_002162155.2 Triticum dicoccoides
TGTTTTGCGGTACGCCACACCCCTTCCCAATCAACAGGACCCCCGTTTCGACCGTAGGAGGTCCGTTTCATCCGTTTTGCGGTATGCCACACCCCTCCCGATCAACAGGACCCCCATTTCGACCGTAGGAGGTTCGTTTCCTCCGTTTTGCAGTACGCCACACCCCTCCCAATCAACAAGACCCCATTCCGAACGTAGGAGGTCCGTTTCCTCCGTTTTGCGGTACGCCAGGCCTCATTTCCGTCGCCTATTCCCTCCAAGCCCTCCCGATGAACACGACCACACATTCCATTCCGACCCAGCCAGTTGGCTCCCACGCATTCCGTTGCCTCCCGATGAACATGATGCATTCCATTGCCTCCCAATGAACACAACGCATTCCGTTGCCTCCCCATGAACATGACGCATTCCGTTGCCTCCCCATGAACATGACGACGACGCTGTTTCTCCGTTCCGGCCCAGCCATGTACACGAGCCCTGGCCGTACGTGTTGGAATTTTGCTAGTAGGCCTTTGGCCCAAAGCCCAACTAAAATTCTGAAATTCTCTTGGCCCATTCATGCACACATGTGAGTGGAGTGAGTGAGGCTAAAGTTTAGTCCCACCCCGGAAGTTGAGAGAGAGTTGCACGTCTTTATAAGGTGAGCTCTTCTACCACTTGTATGAGCATGAGAAGAGGAGACCTACACGCACGCTCCTCCTCCTCGCTCGCCTCGCCACGCCACGCCTCGTCACGACGTGCCGCGGGTTGCGGGATTGAGCCGAGCCGAGGACAGAGCTATGCACGTTGTCTATATTTTTGCTGCTCAGGAAAAATTAATGAGTCATTAATTAATAATTAACGGACGCGTTAATTACTGAACCGTTTCTGATTCTTTTGGATCGTGATGACTCGGACATGGGGTTTACTCCCACGACCTGCCCGGCCCGCACTATATAGTCAGGGGACGTCTGCCCTAGCCGCCGCCGCTTCGTATGGTTTCTCACCACCGTTCCAGATCATTGCACCGCCAGGCAAGTCTTCTCCATCCCTCCTTTCGGCGTGCACCGGGAGAAGGGACAACAGGCCTCCAGAACCCTTCCTCTCGTGATCCTGTACGGGAGAGGGGCGATCAGGTTTTTGGGGAGTGCACTCGCGCGACTGCTGGCAGTGACGACTTCACGAACGACGACTTCTTCCCCGACCTCGGCAACCTCATCCTCGATGACATGGGCGACAACATCAACGTCGGCGGTGCTGCTCCCGCTGCACCGTACGTGATTCTATCCTTCCTGTTCGAGATCGTGGTAGAATTCATGTTTATAGTATGTGCCCTAGATGTGATCTGTTCATCTGCTATGCTAGTTCGCATGATTAATTTAATCTCTGCTACTGTAGTCATGATTTATCTTCTAGTTATTCGGATTAAATCTTGTAGTAACTTGCTCATATTTCCAACAATCCAAAAACTTGATTATAGGCAATTTACTCCGAGTGGTTTTGCTGCGCATCTCAAGCCGCCCGCCTTTAAGGGGGCGCAATATAAGAGGTGGCGCACGAGAGCAGTCTACTAGTTTCAGACCATGGGCTGCTCTGACGCCACCAAGGGCAAGCCTGAGGGTGATCTTAATCCAGCACAACTGGAAGCTTTTGAGAAGATTGATACTCTCTTTAAAGGCGCTCTTCTGAGTGTTCTGGATGATTCCATTGTGGATTCGTATATGTCGTTTGAAAACGGCAAGGACATGTGGGCTGCGCTCGAGGACAAGTTTGGTGCCTCGGACGCCGGCAGCGAGTTGTACCTCATGGAGAAATTCTATGACTACAAGATGACTGATGAGCGCTTTGTTGTACAGCAGGCTCATGAGATACAGTCGCTCGCAAAAGAAATTGAGTACTTCAAGTGTGTGTTGCCGTACAAATTTGTTGCCGGAGGCATCATTGCCAAACTTCCACCTTCGTGGAACAATTTTGCTACTTCCCTGAAACACAAGAGACGGGAGTTTTCCGTTGCGGATCTCATTGGTACTCTTGATGCTGAACAGAAGGCGAGAGCAAAGGACACACGTGCTCGAGTTGCTGAGGGAGCTTCTAGTGCCCACATGGTACAGAAGAAGAACTCCCAGCCCAACAAGTTCAGAAATAATAAGAACAAAACTCAGGGCAAAGGCAAGTTTGATACAAAGAACAAGCCATCACATTCTACCAACTTCAAGAAGAATTCTCATAAGAAAGGGACTTTGCCATGTCTGCGGTGATCCTAATCACTGGCTCCAAAGTGTCTTAACCGCTTTGAGGAGCGCGAACATGAGAAGAGCGGCAAGTCCGCTAATGTTGTCATCGGTGATATTGATATGAAGGAATCAAGGTACGGTATTTTTCCTACCATCCTTTCAGTATTTCAATCCCCTGATTGGTTAATTGACACCGGTGCCAATGTACATGTTTGTGTTGACGCCTCCATGTTTTCTTCTTACCAGGCAACATGGACTTCACCCGTGCTGATGGGGAACGGGTCACATGCCATCGTTCGAGGTGTTGGTACGGTCGATCTGAAGTTTACTTCGGGGAAGATTGTGCGTCTGAAGAACGTTCATCATGTGCCATCCATAAATAAAAATCTCGTTAGCGGTTCCCGTTTATGTCGAGATGGTTTTAAGTTGGTTTTCGAATCCAATAAAGTTGTAATTTCTAAGTATGTACAATTTTTTGGAAAAGGCTATGAGAGCGGAGGCTTGTTCCGCCTGTCTTTGTCAGATATTTGCACTAAAGTTCTTAATAATGTTTGCCACAACAATGAGTCTGATATTTGGCATTCACGACTTTGTCACATTAACTTTGGTTGCATGACGCGGCTAGCCAGTATGAATTTAATTTCGAAAATATCTACTGTCAAAGGCTCTAAGTGCCAAGTATGTGTGCAAGCTAAGCAACCTCGCAAGTCCCATAAGAATGCAGAGGCAAGAGACTTGGCGCCACTAGAGCTTATACATTCTGATCTTTGTGAGATGAATGGCGTGTTGACAAAAGGTGGAAAGAGATACTTCATGATGTTGATTGATGACTCTACTAGATATTGTTATGTGTATCTTCTGAAATCAAAAGATGAGGCTTTAACTTTCTTCAAAAACTATAAAGCTGAGGCAGAGAACCAACTTGATCAAAAAATTAAATGGCTTAGGTCCGATCGTGGTGGAGAGTATTTTTCAATGAATTTGATCTGTTTTGTGCGGAACATGGTATAATCCATGAGAGGACGCCTCCCTACTCACCTCAGTCAAATGGGGTCGCCGAAAGAAAGAACCGAACTCTAACTGATATGGTTAACACCATGTTAGACACATCGGGTCTTTCCAAGGAATGGTGGGGGGAGGCGCTAATGAATGCGTGTCATGTCCTAAACTGAGTTCCCACAAAGCATAAGACCATGACTCCGTTTGAGGAATGGGAAAGGAAAAGATCGAAACTCTCTTACCTACGTACTTGGGGTTGTTTGGCGAAAGTCAATATACCAATTCCCAAGAAGCGCAAGCTTGGACCAAAAACCGTGGATTGTGTTCTTCTAGGCTATGCTTTTCATAGCATTGGCTATAGATTTTTGATAATTAAATCAGAGGTATCCGACATGCATGTTGGTACGATTATGGAGTCGAATGATGCAACTTTCTTTGAGGACATATTTCCTATGAAGGATATGTCGAGTTCATCAAATCAGGAGATACCTACTCCATCTAGTGAGGAATTCACTGTAATTCCTGAACCCACTATTGCGATAGAACACGTTGAGAATCCTGTTGAGGGTGACAATGGAACTCCTGTGAGGAGAAAGAGACAGAGGACTGCAAAGCCTTTTGGTGATGATTTCATTGTGTACCTTGTGGATGACACACCCAGGACTATTTCAAAAGCCTATGCATCTCCTGATGCTGACTACTGGAAGGAAGTTGTTCGTAGCGAGATGGATTCCATCTTAGCTAATGGTACTTCGGAGATCACTGACCATCCTTATGGGTGCAAACCTGTAGGATGTAAGTGGGTGTTCAAGAAGAAGCTTAGACCTGATGGTACGATTGAAAAGTACAAGGCACGGCTTGTGGCCAAGGGTTATACCCAGAAAGAAGGTGAAGACTTCTTTGATACTTACTCACCCGTGGCTAGACTGACCACAATTCGGGTGCTACTATCACTAGCTGCCTCACATGGTCTTCTCGTTTATCAAATGGACGTTAAGACAACTTTCCTCAATGGAGAGTTGAAGGAGGAAATTTACATGGATCAGCCAGATGGTTTTGTAGTACCTGGTCAGGAAGGAAAGGTGTGCAAGTTATTAAAGTCTTTATATGGCCTTAAACAAGCTCCTAAGGAGTGGCATGAGAAGTTCGAAAGAACATTAACTGCTGCCGGCTTTGTAGTAAACGATGGTGACAAGTGCATGTACTATCGCTATGGTGGGGGCGAAGGAGTTATTCTTTGTCTGTATGTCGACGACATACTGATCTTTGGAACCAAACTTGATTTAATCAAGGTGGTTAAGGATTTCTTATCTCGCTGTTTTGAGATGAAGGATCTAGGCGTAGCTGATGTTATCTTAAACATCAAGCTGTTGAGAGATGAGAATGGTGGGATCACACTGCTTCAGTCTCACTATGTGGAAAAGGTCTTGAGTCGTTTTGGGTATAGTGACTCCACGCCTTCTCCAACTCCATATGATGCTAGTGTGTTGCTTTGAAAGAACTGACGGATTGCTAGAGATCAACTGAGGTATTCTCAGATTATTGGCTCGCTTATGTATTTGGCGAGTGCCACGAGGCATGACATCTCTTTTGCTGTGAGCAAGCTGAGTCGGTTTGTGTCAAAACCAGGAGATGATCATTGGCATGCGCTTGAGAGAGTTATGCGCTATTTAAAAGGCACCACGAGCTATGGGATTCACTACACCGGGTATCGAAGGGTACTGGAGGGTTATAGTGACTCAAACTGGATATCTGATGCTGATGAGATTAAGGCCACAAGTGGTTATGTTTTTACACTTGGTGGTGGCGTTGTTTCCTGGAAGTCTTGCAAGCAGACCATCTTAACGTGGTCAACTATGGAAGTAGAACTCACAGCATTAGACACTACCACTGTTGAAGCAGAGTGGCTTCGTGAACTCTTGATGGACTTACCTATGGTTGAAAAACCAATACCCCCTATCCTGATGAACTGTGATAATCAAACTGTGATCGTCAAGATAAACAGTTCAAAGGACAATATGAAGTCCTCAAGACATGTGAAGAGGAGACTAAAATCTGTCAGAAATTTGAGGAACTCCGGAGTTATTACGTTGGATTATATCCAAACATCGAAAAATTTGGCAAATCCCTTCACAAAGGGTCTATCACGTAACATGATAGATAATGCATCGATGGAGATGGCTTGAGACCTACCGCATGAGTTGTCCATAGTGGTAACCCACTCTATGTGATCGGAGATCCCGTGAAGTAGAAGTGGGAGATAAGCTGTTAGTCAGCTGAGAGGAGAGTATCCCTATATTAACTATCCGACTCCGTGAAGATGCAATACTCTCCTGATCTGCATGGCAGGTTGATACTTATCTTAATGTGTTTCAAGTGGCTTATTCGGGTAAGCAGAGATGTTGTTCTGCAGAACATATTCTGAGGAACACACCTATATGAATTTGACTATTAACGTCGCAGTCGGTGAGAATTGGGTGTTCTCTAATAAATTCATGAAAAGGCCCTGGAGTACGATGTATACGCTCCACCCGCGGGGAAGCCTTGCGGCAGCCCAGTATCGGTCAAGAATCTGTGTGAAACTAGTCTCGCAGGAAACTTGTAGTTCAAGGCACAGTCCACTATTCAAGTTGTGATCTAGTGTAGCATAAATCTCTAAGTGGAAGTTCAACTTTACAGTCTCCACTAAGCACCGGTATATAAATAATGTTTTGGAACTAAATGATGAGATGTGCCAATGAGACTTTGTGGGGGATTGTTGGAATTTTGCTAGTAAGCCTTTGGCCCAAAGCCCAACTAAAATTCTGAAATTCTCTTGGCCCATTCATGCACACATGTGAGTGGAGTGAGTGAGGCTAAAGTTTAGTCCCACCCCCGAAGTTGAGAGAGAGTTGCACCTCTTTATAAGGTGAGCTCTTCTACCACTTGTATGAGCATGAGAAGAGGAGACCTAACGTGCGCTCCTCCTCCTCGCTCGCCTCGCCACGCCACGCCTCGTCACGACGCGCCGCAGGTTGTGGGGTTGAGCCGAGCCAAGGAGAGAGCTATGCATGTTGTCTATATTTTTGCTGCTCGGGAAAAATTAATGAGTCATTAATTAATAATTAACAAACGCGTTAATTACTGAACCATTTCCGATTCTTTTGTATCGTGACGACTTGGACGTGGGGTTTACTCCCACGACCTGCCCCGCCCGCACTATATAGTCAGGCGGACGTCTACCCTAGCCGTCGCCGCTTCGTATGGTTTCTCACCACCGTTCTAGATCATTGCGCCGCCAAGCAAGTCTTCTCCATCCCTCCTTTCAGCATGCACAGGGAGAAGGGACAGCACGCCTCCGGAACCCCGCCTCTCGTGATCCTGTACGGGAGAGGGGCGATCAGGTTTTTGGGGAGCGCACTCGCGCGACTGCTGGCAGCGATTACTTCGCGAACGACGACTTCTTCCCCGACCTCGGCAACCTCATCCTCGACGACATGGGCGACAACGTCAACGCCGGCGGTGCTGCTCCCGCTGCACCGTATGTGATTCTATCCTTCCTATTTGAGATCGTGGTAGAATTCATGTTTCTAGTATGTGCCCTAGATGTGATATGTTCATCTGCTATGCTAGTTCGCATGATTAGTTTAATCTCTGGTACTGTAGTCATGATTTATCTTATAATTATTCGGATTAAATCTCGTAGTAACTTGCTCATATTTCCAACAGTACGTATGCGTGAGTAGGCATTCGAGACCCTGCCCGTATGTACACATACGTGGTCGTATTTTCTTTCTTGCACCCTGGACGCTGTACGTACATGTACATGCTACGTGCGCGCCTCTACTACGACACGTGCGCGCCTCTACATCCACCAGTATATATGTACGTACATGTTCACGACCAGAATGACAACGCTATGTATGCTTCGACCAGGTGGGTCCCGACTGTCAGCACTTCCTTGCGTGCGAAGATGTAGCTGGTGGGTCCCAGCAGTCAGGGGAAACGTTTTTTCGTGAAATACGGTGGCCCGTCTGGTGGGTCCCCGCTGTTAGGTGGAGGAATAATTATTTTGCACGTAATAAGGAGGCACTTGCTTGCTGTGGCCGTGGACCCAGCTGTCAACCTCTCTATGTACAGTCCACATCCGATGGAAGTTGTTCCTTGACCATGTTGACCACGCCGTGCCGAGAGCACCGGGGCAGTGGATGACGGCGAGGCCTAGGAAGGGGACGACGCGGAGCCGGGGAAGACGCGGCAGTGGATGCCCACGCGTAGAGGAGTACGAGGGTTCACTGGTTCGCTACGGTGTGAGGCTGTCGTTGCCACAGAATAACAGGGGGTGTGGGTGAGTAGAGGGATGGCCTGGCCAGCGTTGGGAGTAGTAGGGGGCGGTGAGGCCTCCGCCGCATCGCAGCCGGCCACGGGAGGCAGGAGCACGAGGCACGACCGGCACTAGTTTGGGCGGCTGGAGCAAGAAGACCAGAGGTTGAAGAAGCACTATGGCCGTTGGATGGACATTATACGGTCACTGGAGCTAGAATATGCATGTTGACTAAGTTGACAAAGCCCTCCGTCCCCGTCAACTTAGTAGGCCCACAAGTCAGCCTGCCACTATACTGGGTCCCAACTAACAGGGGGAGTATTCATTTTTTTGTGCGTAATAAGGAGGCACTTCATTGCATGCGAAGATATAGCTGGTGGGTCCGAGCTGTCAGCGGTGGTAACGTTTTTTCGCGAAATACAGAGGCCCTTTCGGTGGGTCCCTGATGTCAGGTGGAGGAATCATTATTTTGCGTGTAATAAGGAGGCATTTCCTTGCGTGCGGTCGTGGACCCTGCTGTCGGCCTCTCCACGTACAGTCCACTTCAGATGCATGTCGGTCGTTGACCACGTTCACCAGGCCGCGCCGAGAGCACCAGGGCGGTGGACGACAGCGAGGCATAGGAAGGGAACGACGCGGAGGCAAGGAAGACTAGGCAGTTGTTTCCCACGCGGAGGGGAGTACGACTGTACGAGGGTTTACTGGTTCGTCTGCTGTCGCCGGAGAATAACAGCAGGTGTGGGTGAGTAGAGGGATGGCTAGGCCAGCGATGGGAGTACGGTGGGGCGGTAAGGCGTGCACGACAGCAGAGCCGGCCACGGGAGGAGGGGGCAGGCAGTCCCGCCGGTGCTTGTTTGAGCGGCTGGAGCAGGAAGAGCAGAGATTGAAGAAGCACGATGGCCGTTGGATGGCCATCCAACAGTCTTCTTGTGCGTCAACCGTTTTTAGGAAAGCCTCAAATCTGTGGAAAACAACATACAACCCATCTGCCATTATTTCTAATAATTTACAGCCCATTTGCTAATTATTAAGGTTTTTTTGGAGCTCATATTCTTTTTCTTAGCATTACAGCCCATATTGTGGCCACAGTTAAAAAATTATATGAAATTTTGCATATTTCGGTGCGGTCTGAACTATTTTTAATCCCGAAATTTCGACTCACATTCAAACTGATTTTAAAAATAAATGTATGTCAATTTAAAATCTAACAAATTCTCCACGCATAAAAATTAATGTAATTTAAAATCTCGAAATGAAAAAAAAGATATTTGAAACTAATTGCCAGTTTGATGTGTTTTAAAAATGTACAGCCCATTTCTCATTACTGATGGGTCATTTTCTCGGCCAGCCGAATGAAAGCTCTCCTCGTCTTCAAAGATTTGCAGCCCAACAGGCCTGACAAAGCGACTTACTTGGCAAATGACAAAAAAAACTGGGCTGTAGCCATGGACCCAGCTGTCAGCCTCTCCACATACAGTACTCTTCCGATGGAATGTCATTGACCACGTTGACCATGCCGCGCCAAGAGCACCAAGGCGGTGGACGACGATGAGGCCTAGGAAGGGGACAACACGGAGCCGGGGAAGACGCGGCAGTGGATGCCCATGCGGAGAGGAGTACGAGGGTTCACTGGTTCGGCTGCGGTGTGAGGCTGCCGTCGCCGCAGGGCCTGGCTAGCGGTGGGAGTAGTAGGGGGCGATGAGGCCTCAAAGGCAGCACAGCCGACCACTGGAGGCAGGAGCAGGCGGTCTCCCCGGCGCTGGTTTGGGTGGCTGGTGCAAGAAAAGCAGCGATTGAAGAAGCGGCAAGACCGTTCGATTCAAATCCAACGGTTACTGCTGCTAGAATCGTTTGTTGACTAAGTTGACAAGCCCTGCGTACGCGTCAACTTAGTAGGCCCACAGGTCAGCCTCCCAACCGGTGCGCCCCAGATGTCAGTGGGAGGAATCATTTTTTCGCGTAATAAGGAGGCAGTTGATTGTGTGCGGCCAGGCTAGCGGAGGGAGTAGGGTGGGCCAGGGAAGCCTGCGTGGCATCACAGCGGGCCACAAGAGGAGGGAGCAGGCAGTCCCACCAATGCTAGTTTAGGCGGCTGGAGCAGGAAGATCAAAGATTGAAGAAGCACGTCGGCCGTTGGATGGACATCCAACAGCCACTGCTGCTAGAATCATGTGTTCACTAACAAAGCCTTGCGTAAACAAGTCAGCCTCGAAATCTGTGGCGTGTACAACCCATTTTCTATTATTTTTATAAATTTTACTCATTTTCTAATTCATATGGAATTTATTGCAGCCCGTTTTCCATTTTTAGAATTGCTGGCCATTTTCTGGTCAGTACCATGGTCAAAAAAATAACTAAATATGTGGGAAATTTTGAAAATTCACAAATTTTTGCTGGGGAATGAAATATTCTTAATCCAAAAATTAATAACCATACTAAAACAAATTTAAAAATAAATTAGTACTATGTCATGTTAAATCCAATGAAATACGTATAAGATATCAGTGAAGAACAAAAACAAAAAAAGAAACTTATATCCCATTTGCTATAAATTTTTTGGAATTTTCAACCCCTTTTGATATTACTTTTAACAGACATTGACCATACTCTTAAGCTAGGCCGGAATGCATCCCTCCTCGTCTTGAAAGATTTGCAGCCTAGTAATTCGGAGAAAACAAATAGGCCTAGCTTGGGTATTCTTCAAAAAGAAATATTGGGCTGCCTATTTTCCCAAAGAACTGGTGCATGAGCATTTAGCTTTATTTATTTATTTATTTATTTATTTATTTACTTATTTATGTTTAGGGGACCATGAGAATGTACCTGGGCCGGATTCATGTGAGAGCCTCCCTTCCAGTTAATTATGGGATTCTCTATTGGGCCTTCATCAGTGGGCTGCATGTTATCAACAAGTGGAAAATGTGTTCCGTATGAAAAATAGTATGCGCTACGTACGGTACGGGGCACTAAAGGATCGAACCGTGCAACGACTTCCAAAACATTGTGTTTGTCATTCTAACAACACATTTATTCAACCAACAGACAAAATATACTACTGATTGTACATTGAAAACAGCAGTAGCAGCAACTAGGGCTGGGGGAACAACAGAAGCAGTAAGCAGGCCAGAAGAGTGAAGATGCAGCTCTCTCTTCCAAACCAAACATCAGCCATCATTACAAAAGGGCTACCAAAAAATAACATGTGTATGCATCAAACTAAATAAAGATCCTACTACACCAAGTGTACGCATCTAACTAACTGACTCAGTTAGACGTTACTATTTATTAAGCTGTGGAGATTGGCTGACGGCTTGAACCAGATGGGTGCCTGACGGGGGAAACTCCAGCCAACAGGTCGAAGTCTAATACTTGCGACCCTCTCTCCTACTTTGGGCTACAGAGCGTGGAGGCACATATCAGGGTATGGTGCATGCAGAGATGCATGGTACGCTGTGTACACACAGTTTTGCCTGATGAACAAAACCGTGCTGCCATCATGATCCTTGCCGTCGGTTATCTCCTGGTTAATCGGATAATTCAGTCCGACAAACGGAGAGCGTGTACCAAGGCTACTTACCAGCCTCCAGTCAAAAATTCCTGAAGTCCTAGAGAAGCTGGGATCCTGCTCAAAGCCCTTGCAGTGACTGTGATTGTATTCTGCGAAACAACACGTCTGGTACGTGCAGGAACCACCTGCAACTACCATGCCGCTTTTCTTTGAAAGGTTCTGGGATTAGGAAGGGTAGGGACACCAGGCGGCCTACAACATCATATCAAGTTGGAGTCAAATAAAAAGAGCTCTTGATTTAGTCAATCTTAAGAACAACATGTTATGAGCATGAATATTTTTCAGCAAATGTTCACAGTAATATAAGAAAGCCATCATGATATCATAGGAAAGTAACATACTGCTGTAACAGCCGTTTGTAGCGATGACTGGAGTAGGCCAGCAATACGTCCAGCCATAGAAGGAGTCGACAGCGTAAATGAAGCCATTGTGTTCAATGGCATCAGAGAACCATGGAGGATGTATGATCCTGCGATGGACGTGCAGATTTATCCACTTACCGCAGTGACCTGTCAGATAGGCGAGACCGCGATTGAAGAATGCAATTAGCCTGAAGTCTTTATAATTCACAGATCTTGTGGGCACTTGGCAGATTACAACCTTGAGCAAATCAAACTTGGTATCATGTTGGCTACTGTAAGATTCTAAGTATTCTGGGCCGCGATGCCAAAGCAGTGCGGTGTTAATCGAAGGAAGGGGGGTCAATCATCGGGTGTAGACCTCCACGAGCATCCAGCTGCCGCGACCGTCGACGAGCACCATCCAAGACGTGTTCATGTCGACCCAGTACATACCGTTAATGTAGTTGAGGCTAACGGGGATCAGATCGCAGTCAAGGGGGTTGATGCTCGCCACCCTACGATCGTTATGCTGCGTGACACGCCGTTTCTGAAGATCAGGCGGCATCAGCAAGCAAGGAGCTGGCTTAAAAAGCTCCGGCCTGAGGGCTTTGAGTAAACGGTACAGCCCCGACGAGCACGCGGCGAGCGGCATGGTACTAAGATTGTCACACGCGAAACAATGAGCTTGATTACCTCTGTGGGGAGCGAATTCCAGCCACTCTTTCGGCGGATGCTGCTCGGTTCTACCATTGTTAGTGCTTGGGTTTCGGACGAGGGGGGGAGGCGCGTTAGCGGGGATGGAAGATTGGACGAGATTATGTGCGGACAAAGATGGAGAAGCGAATATGTGATGCGGGAAGTGGACAGGTGATGATGACTACAGCACGCCGCTTGACTTACGAGACACATACCAAAAGCGTAGGTCATGTCGATGCCAGACAACTTGCTTGAGTGATCACAGTACTGGTACTCCCTACAGTGCTATGCCCTAACTTGCTTGAGTAGAGTAGTAGAGTAGGACTCTGCTCTACTACTAGCACCGCAGGAGTAGTATATTCTAATCTAAAATAGTTACAAACGTCAATGCCCGAGCGTGGAACGACTATGAACCATGCTCAAAGACCGTGTCTACATGGTGTTTGGACATGGGCGACAACCTCAACGCAAACGGTGCTGCTCCTGTTGCACCGTATGTGTTTCTGTCCTTCCTGTTCGAAATCGTGGTAGAATTCATGATTTATTTTGTGCTTATTCAGATTAAATCTCGTAGTAACTTGCTCATATATTAAACTAGCGCAACGTCCCCTACAGCCACTCCCGTTTCATGGACGGCCTGGTTGATGCCTCCAAGGAGCCCTTCGTCCACTGCTATGAGTGCCCGATGTCATTTTGTGGCTCGCCGGCGGACATGGTGCATCACCTCATGGATGCGTGCAGCGGTCACTGCTGGCCCTTGGCGGAGAACATAAAGTACGAGACATGCTACCCGTTCACCATGCCGGAGTCGCTGGAGGATCACCGCCGCCTACTAGTCTCGGAGGAGGATGGCAGCGTCTTCCTCTTGATCGTGGGCACCGGTGAGGCCCGCGCAGGCTGCCGCCCTGTCTCTGTAATGTGCATCAGGGGCGACGCTGCTAACGTTGACACTGACACGAGGCCGATGTACGGGTGCGTGGTTAGTGTTACTACCCCTCCGGGTCGCGTGGGCGGTGACACCGGCCTCATCGAACGGACTTGGACTCTGGGGAGCTGGGACTATCCCGCCAATGTGGACTTGGAAAACCCATGGCATCCTTTACCCGCCGATGCGGTGCACGGGGACTCCAAGGAGGTTCACCTGGACATACGCATTATCAAGTTAAATGTTGATCATTAGTCTTCGCTCAATGTAATCCGCTGTCTAAGCATGTGGTGACTTCCATGCAGGATCTTGCTCTATTGGAGTATCGCGCATGAATAAAAGTGTATCCGTTTATGGTTTAGTCTAGAATCTTCCATGTATGAATTTTTACTACAGTACTGGTGAAAGACTTACGATGAACCATTTCTTACATCTCCTCTGCCCGCTTGCAAGTCATCCTGATTTAATCCCTCCGTCTAGGTGTATAAGGGCATGGTTAATATTACTTAATAGTATAGCCAACGGTTGACTATAAGAAAGTGCCATGTCATGTGTAGCCAACATGTATAACAATCGATACTCAAAAACTAATTCTTAAAGATCATTTCTTGCAAAGCACAATCAGTGTCATTTCTTCACAAGTTTTGGATGCTGGTTGAACAGTTGAATGCTTTTGTTTGCAAAAGATACCTTTTTATCTATTTCACTCGGATGTTTGTGAGCTCTAGAGATGAAATAATATCCGAAGAAACCTATCGATACCCATTACACATGAGATGACCCCCACATCCTTTGTGAAAATAAACAACTCCCCGATCAATCATTTCACTCTTCGGTGCAATGCACGGGCACCTTACTACTATAGATTAGTACGACCAAAAATTGAACTAACATTATATATAGTACGATAAATGCTGATGCATGTCACCTAAAATTATATCATTCAAAACTATGTTCAAATACGAATCCAACGATATAGTTTTTGTTGACATGCACTAACATTTTGTCAGTTAAATCTTCAGTCAAATTCAATGGGGGACTAATAAACCACGAGCGATGTAGTACAAGTGTAGAGGGCGGCGCTGCACGGGAGTCTCACCTCTCACCCCGCTCGTGGTGTGGTAGTAAAGCCATCATATCACAAAACCCAACCACTCCCAGTAATAAGTGGCCTGGTAAAATAAACGGACAAGCAACCATCACATCCCTCCGTCTTTTTTGCATTTCATCTCTCTGCATTTACTTTCTCCAGTTCATCTCGCACACTCGATCCCTAGCTACTACTCCTAGGGCCAGTTCTTTTGGCGGCTTCCCCAGCTTTTCCCACAAGACTAGTCACAGTGGAGAGTAACAATAAGGCGCCTCACTCATTTATTTGGGCTTCTAAACTACTACTCCATCCTGGTTTATTCCTCACCATTGTAATTTGTGCTAAATTTTGACCAAAGATTTAACTGGTTTATTCCTCACCATTGTAATCCCTCTGTCTAGGTGTGTAAGTCATCTTATGAAAACCAAATAATCCCAAAACACTTAGGCGTGGTGCATTAACTTCTACCTCGTTTCTTGTTTCTTGACATATCAAACAATAAGAGATAAAGAGTGTGCATGCTTTTAATGACTTGAGATATCAAACACAACATGTCGTGGTTAGTTCATTGCATGCAATACTATTAATTAGCAAATAAACATTAACATTTCTCGTTTTCTCCTCCTCCTTGGTCACGGTGCACAGCCTAAGATGACTTACTCACCTAGACGGATGGAGTAGTGCATGTGACATGCACTAACATTTCATTAGTTAAATTTATGATCAAAATTTGACACAGATTACAATGGGGACAAATAAACCAGGACGGAGGTGGTAGTTATGGGATTACTAATCTAGAAGCCTAAAAGAACTAGCCCCTGGTACTCCTACTAGTAGTAGTACTCAAGTTGGAATTCCAATTGCACGGCACAACTTGTTAGGCAAAAAATTCGATACAGGATGTAGGAAGCGGTTTGGGAATTTGCATGCCTTTCCAACCAGTGAGATACTCCATACAAAGTACGACAAAGAAATAACCACAGAGAAGGAAGCTGAAAGTAAACAATCAAACGAGCATTTTTGCATTTGTTTTGCATTGAATTGTTTCACAAGCTTGACTAGTGCTGTTTTTCTACTTTTACAAAAACCGCATCATAATGTTAAAACGTGCATTTGCACGTACTAAGTAATAGTAGTACTCCCTCCGTCTAGGTGTATAAGTCTTCCCTCCTTCTTGGTCACGGTGCACAACCAAAATGACTTATTGACCTGGACGGAGGGAGTAGCACAGTCTGCAAGCATATATCGAGAGAGACGTGTAGTGCGATAGTATATAGTAAAGTTTGTGCTATATGCACGTACTTCAAAATGCGTATGAATACACAAGGTTTCCAAACTTTCCCTTTTACATACTTAATTAAGGACGCTAAAAATTCTTGAACGTTCGGGATTTATCATTTGCGTCCCAAAACTAATGAGATCACCTTACGAAACAAAAATTATACTCCTCCTAAAAGCCATGGTGCTCGCAGGAGCGCTTGCGGCGCGCCACGAGTGCCCTGGTGTGCGGCCGTTTCCCAGCGCGCCGACACAACGCATGTTCCTCAGCCTCGTAACTCGCGAGGTGTTGATTGGCGGCTTGCCGGTGGGCGAGCGTGATCACGCCGGTGTGGTGATCCGGCGCCAATAGGTACTCCTCGCTGGAAGCGTGCACCCGGTCCACGTACTGCCAAGCGTAGATGAGGCGCTTGGGCCCGACTGCACTCAGGGCGTCGGCACGGGCGTCCTCTGCCACCCTCATGGCCCTCGCATGAGCCTTCTGCCAAAGAGCCAATTGCTGACTCTCTCGGACGCGACATAGGCCTCCCAGGCAGCTTGTTCCGCGGTGCGCTTCTCTTCATCGGCCTTCTTCTCCGCCTCAATTTTGGCGCGCTCTACTGGAGGCAAAGCCTCCCACGAGGCGACATCCATTTCTTTCCAAAGCTCCTCAAGGCTGGGGGCTCGGCGGGCGGTGCGGCATTCTCCTCGTAGCGGGGAGCCGACGCATCCTCCGGCGCGCGTGCTGGCAAGATTGGGAACGCCGACGCGTCCACATCGACGTGTCGCGGCGAGGAGCGGAACACCGACGCGTCCTCCTCGACTAGTGGTGGCGAGGAACGGAACGGCGACGCGTGACCATCCGCGTGGTGCAGCGAGGGGATCCTAGGGCTTGGGAGGGGCGATGCCATGGTGGTCGACGTGAGAGGGAGGGGGAGGAGATAGCGATGAACGTGAACGTGAGGGGGAGGAGATAGCGATGTCGTGGGAGGCGCAGTATTTATAGCGAGCAATGTCACACCTACGTAAGATATGGACTGAGCTGCACTGACTTAACTGCAGGTCCAGTTGCCTCACTGACATGTGGGCCAGACCCCTGTTGGGCCCATATGTCAGTGACCCAATGCACCTGCAGTTAAGTAACAACTACGTGGGCATATTTGTTGGAGTAAATTACGGGGGAGCGAAGGGGTGGAAATATTGCTGGTCACAACGGATTGGACGAGCGTGGGGGGAGGAGAGTCATGCATGCAGATTTTTTCACACGGGCTTCCTGCAGGTATGGGGAACAGTGAATAATAAGCCATCTTGCATGCCGGGCTAGGTATAGTCTCAAGTCATTAAAAACATACACGCCCCACACATGTTCATATTTCAAGGTGCACTAAATTATTGCATGTGATGATTAAGGCTGGCCATAATGGTGGTATCTTAGCTGGTATCATGCACACAGGAATAGCAAACATGCTGATGTGCCAAAGAATTAAAGAAGAGAGGGGGGTTAGAATAACTAGTGTTCATGCATGCATTGGTAAACACATTTTTTGTGAAGAACGACAGCACTAGTTGAGTACTTTTGCAGACTTCAAAAACTATTCCACCACCTCTACTATCTTGCTACGAGTAGGTGAAAATTTTGAATCGAGCCCTTTAAACTAGAAGGGAGGTAGTGGTACTCTAATAGCTAACCTTGTTGTGATGACAAGATAGGACATGGCACGCACCTGGATGGAGGAACTAGTCTGCATTGTGCATTTAAGTTTTGTCTGAAGTCACTGTACCTCTACTTTCACCAGACTTGTAGAAAAATGTGTCAACATTCACAATGTCAAATCAATATTTTTACCCTCATTATAAAACGTAGTTCTTATACTCATTATAATCAGTATTGTAGATATTGATATTTTTAGTATAAATTTGGTTGTGGTATTTCATTGATGCCTGCCAAAGCATGGAGGAAGCGGAGCTTAGGGATTGCATTGCCGGTCTCTACATAGGTATTTCTCTTCATAATCCTGTAATTTTAGAGACTGATTGCGCTTTTGTGGTAGCGTCTCTTGCATCGGGGGACTATGACAGGTCTGCTATGCGTGACCTGAAGATGAAAGCGTTGAGCATCTCAAAGTTGATCAACACTCTTCAATTGTCAAAGATTAGCCGTTCGGACAATAAGGTGGCACACTTAATCGCTAAGTATAGCTTTGACAATAGATTAGATGGTATTCTTGTAAATAATGTACCGCCCTGTGTGGTGAATATTGTATTGAATGAGTGTACTAGTGTGGCTGGTTAATTAATAAAAGGTGGTGTTCAAAAAAGTATAAATTTGGTCAAACACTTTGCAAACGGTTGACGGGAGTAAAAAGGACCAGAGGGAGTATCATGCATGCGGAGTAGGCAAAAAATTGCTTGTCTAAAAAAGGCAAAAAAATTGCTCATTTATAGTCGGCCGAAGTCTCAAAGGGCACGACCGCGCGAGGGAGGCGAAGGTCGTGGGAGGTGCGACGTTTGACAGAATTAAGTGAAGTTACATCCACGTGCTGGCATGGCATGCGAACAGGAAGAAGCTATACCATCAGGCCTACGATATGGGTCTAGTAGACATGACAGCTAGTGGGTCCTGCATAGTTCTCGAGAACTCTTTGGGGGCTTGCAGCCGTTTATCCACCGGGCAAGCCAGCAACCCCACACTGTTCGCATGCCCTACTCGTCCCCATCTTCTACCTTACAACAGTTCGCTCCCAGTCATCCCGTCCTTTCACATTAGTTCGCTCCTAGTTTTTTTGCGGGGTACAACAATTCAACTTCTCCTGACCCTCCTCTAAAATCCATGGCCTCCCAAATCTCCATGGTCGCCACTGAGTACCAGGTTAGAGCCATCACCGGCGATCAGTTCATCGTCATCTACACATGTGGATCCGAGACGGTGAAAGCATGGCTTGCTTGCTTCCTACGCATGTTCAATAGTTCAGCGGATGAGTGGGTCGTCGGGCTAGATGTTGAGTACACCACAGTTCTGGGATGAGAGAAGGATCTAAAGGACGAAGAGAGGAAGAAGCCCGCCATGATCCAAGTTTGCGTACATAACGTTTGCTTGGTCTACTACATATGCCATGCCGACGTTGAGTGCCAGGATTTTAAGAACTTCCTCAAGGACAAAAGAGTGAAATTCGTTACTGTAGGCTTTAAGAACGATAGGGATGTCCTGCGTCGGATAGGTCTCGTTGTAGGCCAGCCCTTCGATCTCCAGAAGCAAGCCTGGTGTCCTCCTCTCAACCTTCAATGCTGACCCTGGCAGTAGCCATGATTTATCCTTCGTACGCTAAACTGAAGAAACCTTATCACGAGTTTCATCATGCATGGGAGTCGAAGACATTAGATGAAGATCACATCCTGTACGCAGCAATGCATGCCTACCTTTGTTTAAATATCTACAAGGGTTGGATGAAGAAGCAGAGCCCAGTGTCCGGTTCAAGCAAAGAAGCGTCGGCGAAGAGGAAGAGGAAGAGAGACGAGGACGAAGTGGAGGACGTGGACTCGGACTCCGAGTAGGTGGCAGTGCCGTCGCTCATGCTGATTCTACTGCAGTGTCAAGCGGACTAGTTGCTTAGTTTATTTTCAAGGGTGTGTTGTGCTGAGGCCCCAGCAAAACTATGTTTATGTTCTTTCTCGTTATTTGAACTCTTTAGTACGTACAGTAGTACTAGTACTATGTCTTACTACTGTTCTTCTTGCAGTTGGTACTACTACTCGTATCTTCGTGTTCCTACTATACTTAATACGTTCGTACTAGTAGTATAATTTGGGTCAGTCAATTTGTGAAAGAAGTTCAACGGAGCGAAGGAAGAAGATGGCAGAAGAGGTGGAAGAAGCCCTTCTAGCCATCCATGTTGCATCAAACGGCTCACATGAGTCGACTGACCCAAATTGCTCCTTCAGATTGCAGGATCCATGTGGCATTCAAGGTCTCGAAGGTAGATTCCGCGTCCGCACCCGGTTTGCGGGCTCGACGCGCGCGCGACCGGCTTCTGCTGCGACAGCCACCATGCGCGCCTCCTCCGCCCGGGCGGAGACGACAATGACACGCTAGTTCCTCCTCGCCGTCGTGCTGGAGCACGCGCTCGTCCTCCTCTTCATACACTGTGTGCATAGACGCGGCTCCACCAACTGCTCGCGTGCTTGGCAGCGCGGTGGCATCGCGAGGAGGGACTGCAGACGACATGAGCGGGCGAGCCTTCGGCTTCATGGAACAGGGATGGCGGCGACACGGCAGTGATGGGCGAGAAATTGTTGGCCGGAGCAGGCGGGCGCCGGCATGCGCAACGGCGGCGGCGGCATATTGATGAGTGCGCGTGTGGGAGCTTACTTTAGTTTTATATATAAAGTTGGTCAAACTTAAAAGAAAACCGTACTAGTACACGTAAACATTAGACTTAGGCGGCGCTTTTATTAGTTAGTACCACAGCCACGATACGGAATCATGTGCAAGCGCGTGAACTGCGGCCGCGCGGTCGATCGAACAGTGCGTCACCGTGTCGCGCTCGAAGGACATCCACCGAAACTTTTTGTGTGTGTGAAAACAACCTCGAATATTACTCAATTTTTTTTCCTGTGAAAGTTCTTGACGCTGCAATATTTCCATATATTTGAATTTAGCTCCAGTTCGTGTTTATTTGGATTTGGACGTTTTAGGTGCGCCCTAGTTTTTTTAATGCTGATTTTTGTGTGTGACTGAGAGAGAACGTGTGTATGTGTCCATGTGTGTTGTGGCGGAAGGGCAATGTGGAGACGGTGTGCGTGTGATACAGACATAGAGAGGTGTGAATGTGCAAATGATCATGCATGAGTGAGACATAGACAGATGCCGATACATTGTGTATACATGAGAGAACGGTCTTCTAGTTTACTTGTGTGTGTGTGTGTGTGAGAGAGAGAGAGGGAGAGAGAGAGACAGAGAGAGGAGCATCCATAACACAACAACCATCTCTCTCGATTTGACCGTCCCTCGCACGGTCGCATGCAACACATGCATCAACGCGCACATTTTGACACCCTCACCCGGCCCCTGCCCACCTCAAGGCCCACACAATCTCTTCATGAATACCCATTTCTCTCCTTATGTTTGTTTTCTATCAATATCTGACACACACACACAGACACACACAGCACAACACACACACACACACACTCCCCCGAGCACACAATTCATCCCCATCCAAGGTTATACGGCGACCACTCTCGCTTGTGCTTCTTTGCACCCCAACATGCACAACACCTCAATCTTTAAAGAGGGCATCAAGCAGATCGAAGACGGCGACCACACCGCTCTAGAGAATGTGGGGTCATTTGGAAGTAGGGTGATGTGACGACGGCTGACTGACTCCTCCCCCCACCCTCTTTCTCTCTCTCTTGCACAAAATTACCAATCCCTCTCTCCCCCGCACAAAATTGTCAATCCCTCAACCCACGAGATCCTTCCCCTCTCGTCCATGTTTTTCTAGCTCTCTCATCAAACATGTTGTCTCTTCTCCTTCCACGTATACAGAATCCAGATGCACACGCATCTCATGTATATTACATGTATCCATCTTTCTCACAGACCTAACTTCTTCCTCTCTCTTTCTCTCTCTATCTCTGTATCGTTAGGTTTGTCTCCTACTCTCTTGTCCACATACATACAATCTTTCCCGCCATATCTGCTCCATCTTCAAAACTCTCTCTGCATGTTTCATTCACACATTGGGATATGTCAAAATGTTGCTTCTATAATGGCTGATGTAGAGTTATGGTTGTTTTTGTTGCATCCTACAAAGTAATAACTATGAAATGCATTTAGATTCTCATTTGACTAGGATTATGTGAGTTTGAGCATGTTGTGAAGTACAATAGACCTTGTATACATCTTGGGATTCAACAATGATTGTAACTATTGAATTGTATAGACCATTACATTCGAAGTCAATAGCCTAATACATTTATTTCACAATTTCAACAAATGATTAGTTCACTACAAACTAAGAAAACAAATGTGTACTCCCTTCGTTTTTATTTAAGTCCGCGTATTAGCATTGGTCAAAGTTAAGTTTTGTAAACTCTCAGAAAGCTTATAACAAAAAATATTAACATATACAATAACAAATAAATACCATTATATTCATTATTGAATGTACTTTCACATCATACATATTTGTTATGGTAAATGTTTATATTTTTCTATAAACTTGGTCAAACTTTAGGAAGTTTGACTTCGGTCAAACCTAATATGCAGAGTTTACTACTACTACTCGCTAGTTGCTTAGCCGAATCACTCAACACGCCACACGGGGAGTCCAGTGTCACAAAATTTTGAGGTCGGCGGGGAAATCTCCCGCGACCCTGATTTGAGCAGTGGGAAGTTACCATCATAGCCTTCGGAACAGGCCTACGGATGACGCTTGGTAGGGGGCTGTTTTCGTAACTTCAGGTTCACCCTACCCAGCCAACACCACCCTGGCACCCAGAGTAGTACACCTGAATACTCCCCATTTTCTATCCCCACCGCAAAATAGACTTCCCCACGGCACCGCAGCCTTCGTGCTCCTCCCCTTTACATCGGCGCACTCGTCCACCGCAGCGCATCTGCCTCATCGATGACCTCGTACGCTGCACTGGAGCCGGTCCACCGTCGTCGTCGTACACGGAGCCTCTTCCCCGGCATCGTCTTCCATGGTCTCGGATCTGCTTCCCGGAAGCCGACGCCAAGCGCAGAAGTACCACCGTCATGGACAATGAACTGACTCCCGTTGCCGACCATGACTCACAAAGGCCGCCGCGACCATCGTTCTCCTCCTCGATTGGTAATGTGTGTATTGAATCACTTAGCAGTACATGTGCAGTTCCAATTGTGTTCATACCTACCCATCAAATTTCTTGGCTGCTATTGTTCCCGTAAAAGTAATTGCTTATATCCTCCATTGTCCAACAGAATATCAGCTTGTAATTCTGCGTCGCTCATGTATCATGCTGTGCTTGGGTAGGTTTTTCATCTGCAACTGGTAGTGTGGCAAATGATGGAAAGGTTTTTAGAACTAGCAAGATGCACATGCGTTGCACGCATCAAGATGCATTTGTATGAGTAGTTTATCTTGTGGGAGAAAAGGATGAAGGGAAGGCCTTATTTGCAAATCTGGAGAGGGGTATGGGTATCTTTTTGCAAAATTCCCATTTGTTTCCTTCCTATCTGTTAGATATAAATCGGACGGCCTATATTGCAGGAAAAAAAGTATAGAGAAAAAAATAGACAGTAAAGGAAGTAGAGATAAATATTAAATATTAAATATTAAATAAATATAACAGTAGAGAAGAGTGTAGAGATAGCATGTTGAGATTTTTAAAGCGCCGCGCGTTGCGATTCTGTTGGAGATGCTCTAACATGGCAGACGAGTGCTTTAATGTTGCCCACAATATGCGCGAGTATTACTAGTAGTATATTTTTCTGCCATGTTGAGATTTTAAAACCGCGAGTGCGAACATGCAGAGGAGCAATGAAGACCAAACACGGGATATTCGGGACATATTCAAGGAGTGTGGCAAGTTAAAGAGGAGCTGCACCGAACCTGTAAAACGAGCTTTGGTAAGTAACACCCTTTCAATTACTTTCGTGTAACCTCGTGTTCTTCGATGTGTATATGTTGTAGTTTATGTTTCTCTTAAGTGTGGTGTTCTTCGATGTGTAATAAGAAGAGTCTTAATCGTCCTAATACTTTCGTTTTTAGCTTGATGTAGGAAGTGGGTGTTCTCACCTTGTAGTCTGTTTTTATTTTTTCTCCTTTTGAATTCACTTCTCCGAGTTCTGTTTATCTGGCTTCTACAAAATGGATCTAGGTTGCTCTGAGTATTGATCTAAAAAAGAAGTAACTTCATGTCAGGATGTAGTTCCTGCGAGGAGGGAAGTATGGTCAACCTCGAGATCATATTTCCAAAATGAGGATGGATTACACACAAGGTGCCAGTTCCCTAATGATGCTGGATTAGACACAAGGCGCAAATTCCCAGATGATGCTCGATTACACACAAGCCAGGTGGAGTCATCAGCTGTTCGTGTCCTCGTGGCATTAGTAAAGGCTGAAAGAAAGCGTGCAGCAGCCCTTGAGAATGTAGCTGAGTTCCTGAAGAAGTGAAAAAAGCAATCAGATGCTCTCTTCACCCAAGCCAAAAAAGAGATGGAAGAAGCCATAAATAAGCTAGCAGAGGCAGAGCAGGCTAGGCGTCTCCTGCTATCTAAAACTGTTGTCAATACAAAATTTCCTTCATAATAGCTAGGTTCAAATGTTTATCCAGTCAGCATGCCTGTTGTGATGTCCGTGCATCTACTAATGTGGCACAAAATGTTTTTTGGGTCATGTAATAACATCAATTACTTTCCAAACAATAACAAATGAAGCATTGGACATGGTATAGTTCACGCGCAAGCCCGACATTCCAAGTTCAACTTCCACATCAAACTCATGTTCACAGATATCTGCACATTCATACATAATGTCCACAACCATGATTCACTTCAAAGCCAAAAAAAATGTGAGGAGAGTTATAAATAAAGAAAATCTTCTACTAGTTCCTGCTACCAGTGCGAGCACAACAAGTCAAGACCATGCATAAATTAATTATATTTTAGTCATTTTTTGTGTTCTAAAATGCCTGCCGGCTCACGGAAGGACGTGTTGTCGGCACATGCATGGATTCAATGAAGGCAGGCGGGGCAGTCTTAAGCTGGTTGCATGCAGCGAGGAGGCATGCTCAGCCGGGCCTGCAGCGAGTGCGGCCCTCTTGGCCGGCGCGCCGGTTCAATGCCTGTGCTATGAGAGGTCGCGTCTGTGTCAGAGCAATCACTCCCTCCAGTCCTTTTTTGTTTCGGTATAACAAAATCTCATTTTCCATTCACATTTTACAAGTAAAATTCGTGGACAAACTTTGACCCAAAGTATGATGGGGACTAGTAAACCAAAATGGAGGTAGTAGTTTTCTTTTAATCAAAGAAGGGTTTTCCCTTCCGATTTTCATTACTGAAAACCAACATCTAAATCTAAACCATAGTATTTGCCCTAGAACTACCAGGTTCAACATCTCGCAACATAAACCCATACAACCTCCATCGCAAAAAAACCATACAACCATACGCCAAGGAGGTACGTAGTACTATGAATTCCATTTTCGCTCCATACCAATCGTTCTAAAAACTACTTACTACTTATAACGCGCCATTGAAAATCGGAACTCTTAACCCTGCTAAAAACGATATTTTATACCTGGCTACTCGATCTGTGGCAACTGGCGAGCCACCGCGCTCCAAGTCGTTCACCTGTGGTCCCGACCATCAACTCCTACGGATCAAATTATCACACGAGCTGACTATTCCTACAAAGGTGCTCCACCACGTACCTGGTACCCGCGAATGCAGCAATCGTGCACCTAGGGTTTTAGGGTTTATTTGTTAACATAGCCTTTACGTAACACTCATGTGTGCAAGACAGCGAGAGGCCGACTGTGTGTGTGCGCCTCTTCTCTTCGTATATGTACTCCAATGTTTGTCTGGTGTCCAAAAAAATATAATAACTACTAGCAATGTGCCAATGCGTTGCCACACGATCAAACTAGATTAATACATATTCACCGATTTGATATTTAAAAAGTCTAGTTTTGAAATACGTATATCACTAAAAATATGTTATGTTTCAATCAAAATATACTCCTTTGGCGGTTTTGATGAGATAAGGGAGGAATGTTGTTGGTTTCAAGATTCGAGAAGTGGTATATGTCTAATTTCTACTCTTATGTAATGCCCTCGATGCGACTATATCTCCCACGTGTCGAAGCACGACTTAGAGGCATAACCGCATTGAAAGCAATGTCGCAAGTGAGGTAATCTTCGCAAACAACCCATGTAATACATAAAGGGAAAGAGATACATAGTTGGCTTACAATCGCCACTTCACACAATTACATGAATAAAGCTTTACATCATCCAAATACACTCAAGGTCCGACTACGGAACCAAAATAAAAGAAGACTACCCCAAAAGCTACACAGATCCCTGATCGTCCCGACTGGGCTCCACTACTGATCAACTAGAACGAAGCAATACAAAGGACAAGATCTTCATCGAGCTCCTCCTTGAGCTTGGTTGCGTCACCTGCTCGGTAACATCGGCACCTGCAAACTGGTTTTGAAAGTATCTGTGAGTCACGGGGACTCGGCAATCTCACACCCTCGTGATCAAGACTATTTAAGCTCATGGGTAAGGTAAAGGTATGATGTGGAGCTGCAGCAAGCGACTAGCATATATGGTGGCTAACCTATTCGCAAAAGAGAGCGAGAAGAGAAGGCAAAAGCACGGTCGAACAACTATGATCAAGAAGTGATCCTAGAACAACCTACGTTAAGCATAACTCCAACACCGTGTTCACTTCCGGGACTCCGCCGAGAAGAGACCATCACAGTTACACACGCGGTTGATGTGTTTTAATTAAGGTCAACTTCAGGTTTTCTACAACCGGACATTAACAAATTCCCATCTGCCCATAACCGCGGGCACGGCTTTCGAAAGTTCAAAACCCTGCAGGGGTGTCCCAACTTAGCCCATCACAAGCTCTCATGGTCAACGAAGGATATTCCTTCTAGCGGGAAGACCCGATCAGACTCGGAATCCCGGTTACAAAACATTTCAACAATGGTAAAACAAGACCAGCAAAGCCACCCAGATGTGCCGACAAATCCCAATAGGAGCTGCACATATCTCGTTCTCAGGGCACACCGGATGAGCAAGACGTCGGGTAAGCCAGCCCAGAGTTGCCCCTGGTAGCCTCGGACATTGCTCAGTTGGACCGACACTTCGAGAAGCA
>NC_041392.1:349220999-349311202 GCF_002162155.2 Triticum dicoccoides
GGGAAAGAAAAAGGCTAGGTGGCAAATGGTAAAACCAATGTTGGGCCTTGCTGGAGGAGGTTTATTCAAGGCGAACTGTCAAGGGGTTCCCATTATAACCCAACCGCGTAAGGAACGCAAAATCCGGGAACATAACACCGATATGACGGAAACTAGGGCGGCAAGAATGGAACAAAACACTAGGCATAAGGCCGAGCCTTCCACCCTTTACTAAGTATATAGATGCATTAATTAAATAAGAGATATTGTGATATCCCAACAAAATATCCATGTTCCAACAAGGAACAAACTCCAATCTTCACCTGCAACTAACAACGCTATAAGAGGGGCTGAGCAAAGCGGTAACATAGCCAAACAACGGTTTGCTAGGACAAGGTGGGTTAGAGGCTTGTCTTAACAATATGGGAGGCATGATAAGCAAGTGGTAGGTATCGCAGCATAAGCATAGCAAAAGAGTGAGCAACTATCAAGCAAAGATAGAAGTGATTTCGAGGGTATGGTTATCTTGCCTGAAATCTCGCAAGGAAGAAGAACGAGTCCATGAAGAAGACAAACGGACGTAGACGAACGGGTCCTCACAAACGCGACGTTATTGGAACCAACCTGAAGAAGCAACACCGGAAAGAAGCACACAACATAGTAAACAACCACGACATAAGCATGGCATGATGCACAACCAAGTATGATGCATGTCCGGTTTAATGAAGCATGGCATGGCAAAAGAGCACAAGCAATCCTACAAATTAAGTGGAGCTCAATATGCAACGGTGCATATTGATGAAACACCACGTCAAGTTATTTAGTTCGATCTCGTTTATGTACCCAACAATATTAAATGTTGTTAAACATGGCAAGAGGGTGAAGCAAAGTAAAACTACCTGCCTAGTCAAGTTTAAATGAGGCCGAAAGCAACGAACAACAATTCCGGTAAATCCCCATATGCATATATTAGGTTTGGTACTGTTCTGCCCTAAACCATATTTTATAGTTATTAAACATGCAAGATGATGCAACCATGTTAAACTAGGCAAAATTCTACCCCATTTCCAAATAAATTTTATTAAATTTGGAGCTACAGTTAATTAATTATGAATTAAAGCATTTTAACATGGCATAGGAGCAAAATAATGCAAACATCATTTTAAACATTTCAAACATAGATGAAAGTTGGATATTATGAATCTAGACAAAATTCTAAACAAGTTTCATATATAAATCATTTTACTCCGATGCACCATTTGTGAGTTATTAAATGCATGAAATGCAAGTGTTTTTCTACAAATTTGGCATTCACAGGATAAAAGGAAAAACGATCAGGCAGAAAAAAATATAGAGATGGGCCGAATCTGGAGCGCTGCTCACATTGGGCCTATAGGGGCGCGGCAGATCTGGGCCTTGGCCTGTGGGCTGTAGCTGGCAGGCCGCGGCGGAGGGGAGCGGCTGGGCCAGATCGACTTGCTGGGCCGTGGGCAGGGCGCGATGAGGCACGAAGCGAGGTTGGCCCAGACGCTCGATCGGGAAGCAGTGAACGACTGGTCAACGCACTCGTCGTCCTGCTCATTCCCTTCGGGCAAAACAGGGGCGCGACTCTTAGCGCGAAGCAGGAAAGGTCGCCGGCGACGCTTGGCGACAGGGACGGCTGGAGGCGGACGAGAGGGCGGCGGGAAGGCGGATCTCCCTGACGACGGATCCGGCCGGCATCGAGGAGCTCCGGGCGACACGTGGTTGGGTCAACGCAAGCGCTGGAGGCGGCTTCAGGTCGGGCAGCCATGGCTTCGGTCCTTGACAGAGAGAAACGGGAGAGGGGAGTGAGGCGAAGGGAGAGGCAAGCGGCAGTGAGGAAGGCATGCTGGACATGTGGCCGCCGGCGGCGACGCTTGGAGGGAGGTCCGGCGACCTGGGGAAAATCCGGGCGGCGAGGAGCTCCTTGCAGCATGGGATCCCGCCTCCTGACGGCTTGCACGGGCTGCAGGAGGGAGTCGCGGGGTCACGAGGCCGAGGCAGGGGTGCTCGGGTAGAGGAGCAAATGCTCCTGGACGAGGGGAGGCGTAGGAGATCGGGTGTCGCGGTGATCTGCTCCCCGGCGAGCTTAAGCGAGGTAGAGGGGATCCACGGGCGCGTGGGGACTGCAGTGGTTGGTCGGGGATGCAAATCGAGAAGGTGGGTTAGGTCGGCCGGGTGGAGTGGACGGATTGGATCGGGGATCCCGAGGAAGATGCGGCGGCGGCTGAAGGGACAAGTCCCTAGATTTTAGGGTTTGCTGATTTATATAGTAGGTGGGTTAGGTTAGGGTCTAATCCGGTCCTTTCGATTGTAATCGGATGATCGCGAATAAAATAATTAGGGGGTCCAAATAAGAAAATGGAGACGTTTTGTAGGTGTTTGGGGATGATCCGGACACAATGGTGGCGACAATCCGGGTCGGGTTCGGGACAACTTTCGGACGCGCGCGCGAGGAGGGCCGCGGGCTGACGAGAGAGGTTAGGTTAGGCCTGGCGGTAGGTAGTGAGCTATGTAGACGGTCTCGAGCTGAGAGAATAGAAGAGAGGGAGGCCCGGCGACTGTTTCCGGAGACCGAAAACGTCCGACGTTTTGACCGACTATAATGCCGCTATAGTTTAACGGTTGGGCTATCAAACGAACTCCGAATGCGATGAAACTTGACAGGCGGTCTATCTACACTATAATAAGACCACACGCCAACTTTCATCCCACTCCGAGAACATTTTCCGGCCACTTATAAAATAATATTTCGGACATGCCGTGGGCGCGTGCAAGTTTGACTGGGCTTAGAACGGACAACAGAAGGAACTGGGGGAACCCGGACGGATGCAGGTTTTGAAAAACATGATGATGCAATGCACATGATGACATGACAAGATGCAACATGCAAATAAATGACATGACAATGTCAGTGATTAACTGGAAGACATCTGGCACAACGGTCTCGGGGCATCACAACACTCCAGCACTATGAGAGGATCTCGTCCCGAGATCTAGAATGGCACCGGAGGGGAAAACGGAAGAGAAAGAGAAGAGGTAAAACTAAGTTGTTTCTTTGACAAACGAGTGAGACCAAAGAACCTTGAAAAGTTAAGTCATTTCGAGAAAAGAATACAATGGAGATGAACGAAGTTGAAAACACTCCGTTAGAAAAGAGGAACAAAGAAGAAGAACTTCGGTCAGCACTCCTGTTGAAAAGTGATGCAAGACTTGATAAGATGAAAAGAACTTGAGCAGAGGGCACAACTCTCCGGTTAAATGTACAAGCAAGAAAAGAACAAGGTCCTGACAAGAACAAGAAGAAAGGTTGAAGATAGCAACATCACAATGCCTCCGGAACAAAAGTAAGAATGGAATGGAGTGAACGAAGGGAAACACGATCTTGAGAGAGCACGCTTACAACAAATGCTAGAATGGAATTGTTGGAAAACCAACAACGGAAAGAATAATCTTGATATGGTCTTATGGAATACATCTCAGATTATGAGGTGACAACCTGCCACTCACGGGAAGAAGAATTGAATTGATATGGACAAGGAGACGAGAAAGTTATTTCACCGGGAGGGTAGATGAAGCACTAGAATCATATATTATCACCATTAATAGCAACAATCCTTAGGGAAAGCTTTAGGTGAAACATGACACAAGATAACTCCAACGAAGAGATTTGATGGATTTAAAAATACCTCATTCTTACAACATGTGACTCATGAACCATGAACTCAAATTATGAAGAATGACATATCACCACCTCAAATGATACGGTAGAAGGAATTGCACTCCGGATTGCAAGAAGAAGAAAGCTTGAACTCCTCTGAAAATAATCTTGATGAACGTTTCGAGAACGGATTAAATCCTTGATGAACTATCATGTAGAACCTCCATGAAGAATTCCGTTAAACAAAAGAATGATCAAACGGAAGGAAAGAGAAGTTGAAAACATAAAGTGAAACCTTGTAATGATTTAGATGGATCTCCGTGATAATTAGAGCTTGGAACTCCGGGAAAGAAAGACGAGCACTTGAAACCAAGAATTTAATCATCGTGAACAAACTCCGGAAGAAAAGATTAACATATGGATGAAACAAGAATAAGAATTATATTATGCTTAACCTTCACCAATTAAATTGATGACAAACAACGGATTTGGCACACTACTTATTCTCGTAGAAAAAGATTAAGAGAGATATAACATAAACTTGAGAAGGTCTTCAACGATCCACCGGAAGGGTTGAAACAACGAAAAAAATTGATATGATAATGGAGGAATAGAAATCTTGAACGAACCACCGTAAGAATTGAAAACGATTGAAGAAAAGATAAAGAAACACCGGGAAGAATTAGAGAACGAATGATGATACTTGAGGGGATTTAGATACATGAGAACGAAGAGATCATGAGCCGATTAGAGATCACTTGAACGAAGCACCGGTAAGATTGGAGAATGATAACTGAAAGCTGAGAATGAACAAGTCTTCTGAAATGGTGGGCTCCGGATAATCGAACTGAAAATACCCTTGAATATCTCCTGATGGGTGAAAAGGATTCTCACAATCGAAAATAATTATGAGAGGATGGCAACAAGCTAGCACCATGAATCTTGAAGAGAATGGAGCAAGATTAAAGAGAAACTCTTCTTCGGTCTTCAATATCTGAGAATGACGATGAGAAACACCACCAAATTGTTGAGATACTCCGGGATGAAAATGGAAAGGTTGAACCAACGATGGAAGAATTTGAAAGATAAAGGAGAAAAGCATTTGACTGATGATAACTCATTCTTACGTCAAACTTGGAAAAGAATTTGAGAGTAACGCCGGGAAAATAAGAGGAGTCAAGTAAGATCCTGGGGAAAGACCTGTGGGTTAGGGCCCACTCAAAAGAAACACCGTTGAATGATTTAAAAGATAGATTGCGCTGGTTGAATTAAATGACTTGAATGAGATAACATCCTCGAAAGATTTTGAACGACTGCAGAATGGAACACGAATATTCGAGATATCTTGAGCACTCCGGAACAATTGAATAGCGAGAGGTGAATGATTTAGAATTGCACCGGCATGAGAAAGCATTGAAACGAGGAAAGGATATGATCAACAAAGCTTGACTTGAAACCACCGGAGATGAAAAGAATGAAGAATGACGAACTTGAAGATCCATTAGAATCTTCATGAGAATCACCAGATAAGAACATTGACGGAAAAGGAATGGAGAGACTTCACAAGAATAAAAGGATACTTGATTAAGGCATCGGATTCCTTGAAGAAAAAGGGTGGGTGGGCGGGAAAACAAAGGCAACTTGGGGACGGATGAAACAAACACCGTTGAGAAGAACTGATACTTGATCTTGCGGATGTTGCAATGATCGGATCCATTTGAAGAGAAGCACACCGGTTAAAAAGGATTGGCATGACAATGTCGATTATCATGAAGGATTTGTATTCACATAGGAACATGAGAACACCGCTTAGAAAAAGGTATGGAATCAACATTTGACTTCGAAGCAACTCGAATACCACAACTCAAAACAAAACAAAGGATTGGCTTGCGGAATAAGCCGGAACAAACATATGATCGAGATTTCGTCCGAAGTTTTCGTGGTGGGGCCTACACGGGCTCGATCGTACAGCACCATCATGTACAAGGCAGTGCACATGACATACGAAGCGTCCCCGAGTCGGCATAGCCAAGGACTCTTTAAGACATAACAAGACCACTTTAAAACCAACCGTGGATAGGCGGACCACTAGACGTCTAACCCCAATTTCATATCATACATCTGTCGGAAAGATATCCTAAGAGCTACTTGAATTCCCACTTATAAACTCCCGAAATTTTCCGGTTATGCAATCAGGTGTTGGGGATACAGGGGAAGCATAATATCTCACCCAAACTAGCAATTCCTACATCCAGCTGTATCCATCCTTCAACACATAACCAAGAAACTTTCGAAAATCGTTTACCTCAACCTTCGAAAAGCATCCGTTATACGAGTTATGGCAATACTCCCGAACTCCCGCCCCAGTACTGGGTGGCGTCGAGGTTATCTCACCAACAACTGCATAAAAGAGATTTTCGATGTCGGCGAAACTAAACTCAGGTATTCCAGAACTGCAACGATAAAATTGTGATGACAACACCTCGGAGCTCAACTCCCCGGGACACTACCACAACCCCTAAATGACAGGAGGCACCAAGAACAATGTTCTCGTCACAAAACCATCGGAACGATTCCAAGATACCCGCGTGATCCTAAATTTTTTTTTGTGAAATTTGAGAAGAGAAGAGTTACAACTCTACGTCAGGATGCCTCACCAGAGCAATGAAGGGACTGAGGAGTAAAAAGAATCCTACTCTCTGATATATATAATTCCTGAATGACTCAAAACATTTCTAGACTCAATAACGCCAGCGATTCGATCAAGCAGGGGGCTCCTAAGGTCGGGGAAGGCTCTGATACCAACTTGTAACGCCCTCGATGCGGCTATATCTCCCACGTGTCGAAGCACGACTTAGAGGCATAACCGCATTGAAAGCAATGTCGGAAGTGAGGTAATCTTCGCAAACAACCCATGTAATACATAAAGGGAAAGAGATACATAGTTGGCTTACAATTGCCACTTCACACAATTACATGAATAAAGCTTTACATCATCCAAATACACTCAAGGTCCGACTACGGAACCAAAATAAAGAAGACTACCCCAAAAGCTACACAGATCCCCGATCATCCCGACTGGGCTCCACTACTGATCAACTAGAACGAAGCAATACAAAGGACAAGATCTTCATTGAGCTCCTCCTTGAGCTTGTTTGCATCACCTGCTTGGTAACATCGGCACCTGCAAACTGGTTTTGAAAGTATCTATGAGTCACGGGGACTCATCAATCTCACACCCTCGCGATCAAGACTATTTAAGCTCATGGGTAAGGTAAAGGTATGATGTGGAGCTGTAGCAAGCGACTAGCATATATGGTGGCTAACCTATTCGCAAAAGAGAGCGAGAAGAGAAGGCAAAAGCATGGTCGAACAACTATGATCAAGAAGTGATCCTAGAACAACCTACGTTAAGCATAACTCCAACACCGTGTTCACTTCCCGGACTCCGCCGAGAAGAGACCATCACGGTTACACACGCGGTTGATGTATTTTAATTAAGGTCAACTTTAGGTTTTCTACAACCGGACATTAACAAATTCCCATCTGCCCATAACCTCAGGCACGGCTTTTGAAAGTTCAAAACCCTGCAGGGGTGTCCCAACTTAGCCCATCACAAGCTCTCACGGTCAACGAAGGATATTCCTTCTAGCGGGAACACCCGATCAGACTCGAAATACCGATTACAAGACATTTCGACAATGGTAAAACAAGACTAGCAAAGCCACCCAGATGTGCCGACAAATCCCGATAGGAGCTGCACATATCTCGTTCTCAGGGCACACCGGATGAGAAATATGTCGGGTAAGCCAGCCCAGAGTTGCCCCTGGTAGCCTCGGACATCGCTCAGTTGGACCAACACTTAGAGAAGCACTGGCCCGGGGGGTTAAATAAAGATGACCCTTGAGCCGGCCGACTCAAGGGAAAGAAAAAGGCTAGGTGGAAAATGGTAAAACCAATGTTGGGCCTTGCTGGAGGAGGTTTATTCAAGGCGAACTGCCAAGGGGTTCCCATTATAACCAAACCGCGTAAGGAACGCAAAATCCGGGAACATAACACCGATATGACGGAAACTAGGGCGGCAAGAGTGGAACAAAACACCAGGCATAAGGACGAGCCTTCCACCCTTTACCAAGTATATAGATGCATTAATTAAATAAGAGATATTGTGATATCCCAACAAAATATCCATGTTCCAACAAGGAACAAACTCCAGTCTTCACCTGCAACTAACAATGTTATAAGAGGGGCTGAGCAAAGTGGTAACATAGCCAAACAATGGTTTGCTAGGACAAGGTGGGTTAGAGGCTTGGCTTAACAATATGGGAGGCATGATAAGCAAGTGGTAGGTATCGCAGCATAGGCATAGCAAAAGAGCGAGCAACTAGCAAGCAAAGATAGAAGTGATTTCAAGGGTATGGTCATCTTGCCTGAAATCCCGCAAGGAAGAAGACCGAGTCCATGAAGAAGACAAACGGACGTAGACGAACGGGTCCTCACAAACGCGACGTTATCGGAACCAACCCGAAGAAGCAACACCGGAAAGAAGCACACAACATAGTAAACAACCACGACATAAGCATGGCATGATGCACAACCAAGTATGATGCATGTCCGGTTTAATGAAGCATGGCATGGCAAAAGAGCACACGCAATCCTACAAATTAAGTGGAGCTCAATATGCAACGGTGCATATTGACGAAACACCACGTCAAGTTATTTAGTTCGATCTCATTTATGTACCCAACAATATTAAATGTTGTTAAACATGGCAAGAGGGTGAAGCAAAGTAAAACTACCTATATAGTCAAGTTTAAATGAGGCCGGAAGCAACGAACAACAATTCCGGTAAATCCCCATATGCATATATTAGGTTTGGTACTGTTCTGCCCTAAACCATATGTTATAGTTATTAAACATGCAAGATGATGCCACCATGTTAAACTAGGCAAAATTCTACCCCATTTACATATAAAGTTTATTAAATTTGGAGCTACGGTTAATTAATTATGAATTAAAGCATTTTAACATGGCATAGGAGCAAAATAATGCAAACATCATTTTAAACATTTCAAACATAGATGAAAGTTGGATATTATGAATCTAGACAAAATTCTAAACAAGTTTCATATATAAATCATTTTACTCCGATGCACCATTTGTGAGTTATTAAATGCATGAAATGCAAGGTTTTTTCTGCAAATTTGGCATTCACAGGATAAAAGGAAAAATGATCAGGCAGAAAAATATAGGGATGGGCCAAATCTGGAGTGCTGCTCACATTGGGCCTACAGGGGCGCGGCAGATCTGGGCCTCGGCCTGTGGGCTGCAGCTGGCAGGCCGCGGTGGACGGGAGCGGCTGGGCCAGATCGACTTGCTGGGCCGCGGGCAGGGCGCGATGAGGCACGAAGCAAGGTTGGCCCAGACGCTCGATCGGGAAGCAGCGAACGACTGGTCAACGCGCTCGTCATCCTGCTCATTCCCTTCGGGCAAAACAGGGGCGCGGCTCTCAGCGCGAAGCAAGAAAGGTCGCCGGTGACGCTTGGCGACAGGGACGGCTGGAGGCGGACGAGAGGGTGGCGGGAAGGCGGATCTCCCTGACGACGGATCTGGCCGACATCGAGGAGCTCCGGGCGGCACGTGGCTGGGTCAACGCAAGCGCTGGAGGCGGCTTCAGGTCGGGCAGCCATGGCTTGGGTCCCTGACAGAGAGAAATAGGAGAGGAGAGTGAGGCGAAGGGAGAGGCAAGCGGCGGTGAGGAAGGCATGCTGGACATGTGGCCGCCGGCGGTGACGCTTAGAGGGAGGTCCGGCGACCTGGGGAAAATCCGGGCGGCGAGTAGCTACTTGCAGCATGGGATCCCGCCTCCTGACGGCTTGCATGGGCTGTAGGAGGGAGTCGCGGGGTCACGAGGCCGAGGCAGGGGTGCTTGGGCAGAGGAGAAGATGCTCCTGGAGGAGGGGAGGCACAGGAGATCGGGTGTCGCGGTGATATGCTCCCCGGGGAGCTCAGGCGAGGTAGAGGGGATCCACGGGCGCGTGGGGACTGCAGTGGTTGGTCGGAGATGCAAATCGAGAAGGTGGGTTAGGTCTATCGGGTGGAGTGGATGGATTGGATCGGGGATCCCGAGGAAGATGCAGCGGCGGCTGAAGGGACAAGTCCCTAGATTTTAGGGTTTGCTGATTTATATAGTAGGTGGGTTAGGTTAGGGTCTAATCCGGTCCTTTCGATTGTAATCGTACGATCGCGAATAAAATAATTGGGGGGTCCAAATAAGAAAATGGAGACGTTTTGTAGGTGTTTGGGGATGATCCGGACACAACGGTGGCGACAGTCCGGGTCGGGTTCGGGACAACTTTCGGACGCGCGCGCGAGGAGGGCCGCGGGCTGACGAGAGAGGTTAGGTTAGGCCTGGCGGTAGGTAGTGAGCTGTGTAGACGGTCTCAAGCTGAGAGAATAGAAGAGAGGGAGGCCCGGCGACTGTTTCCGGAGACCGAAAACGTCCGACGTTTTGACCGACTATAATGCCGCTATAGTTTAATGGTTGGGCTATTCAACGAACTCCGAATGCGATGAAACTTGACAGGCGGTCTATCTACACTATAATAAGACCACACGCCAACTTTCATCCCATTCCGAGAACATTTTCCGGCTACTTATAAAATAATATTCCGGACATGCCGCGGGCGCGTGCAAGTTTGACTGGGCTCAGAACGGACTACAGAAGGAACTGGGGGAACCCGGACGGATGCAGGTTTTGAAAAACATGATGATGCAATGCACATGATGACATGACAAGACGCAACACGCAAGCAAATGACATGACAACATCAGCGAATAACTGGAAGACATCTGGCGCAACAGTCTCGGGGCGTCACATCTTACTAGCAAGATTCCCGTGCGTTGCGCGGAACATCAAGATCTTGTGGGAGAAAAGGATGAACGAGGGAAGGCCTTATCTGCAGATGTGGTGAAGAGTGCGGGTAAATTGCCATATTTTCCTTCCTATCCGTCAGATATATATCGGACAACCTACATTGCAGGATGGCAGGCCCACCATCATCACCAACTCTATTTTTTATCCCTACTCTTATAAAAAGCATTGTCGGTGATGATCGTGTGCCTGCCATCCTGCAATATAGGCCGTCTGATCTATATCTGACGGATAGGAAGGAAACTATGGCAATTTTGCAAAAAGATACCCACACCCCTCTCCACATTTGCAAAGAAGGCCTTCCCTCGTTTATCCTTTTCCCCCACAAGATAAACTACTCATACAAATGCATCTTGATGTTCCGTGCAACGCATGGGAATCTTGCTAGTTGTTGCAAAAAGCCCATGTGTGTGTGAGAGAGAGGGAGAGTGGAGGAGGACGGAGTGCATGTGTGGCAAAGACACAAGGAGTGTGTGTGCGATAGGTATCAGCTTAAAATGAGGCGATAGTGTGTGTGTGCACGATCGAGAGGGCGTGTCTCAAGAAGGGAAGAAAAATCTACATAGATATAAGGAGCGGGAGAGAGACATGTATGCGATGGTGGAAGCACGAGTGTGCGGGTGTATAAACCTATCTAGAGGCTAGCAAGTCGATATATGTTTGTGAGAGAAATACGAGTCGGGGTGCGAAAGCGAGAGTTTTGTGTGTGAGAGAGAGAGACGGTAGTCGGGAAGGGGAGTGGAAGCAGGAGTCGTGTGTGTGTCTGTGAGAGAGAGAGAGAGGAGACAGTAGTCGGGGTTGTCTGATCGGTAAACAAATGAATAATGTCAGTCTGGGATGGAGACGAAAAGGAGACCGCAAAAAATGTTGTGTCTATAGGAGAGAGAGAGAGAGAGAGTAATTTTAGTGGTATGAGTCATATGTAGAGACATATAGGGTGTGTGAGAGAATCCCATAGAGAGAAAGACAAAGTGAAAGACGAGTGGAGAGTGTGTGCGTGTGGCGGTGAAAAAGAAAGCTTAGGTGCCGAGTGATACCAGAGAACAGTAGAGACGTGAGAGATAATGAAAACCGTGTAATGTATAATGATAGGGAGAGTGTGACACTTCTCAAGGGAGACGTCGAGAGACCATGTTTGCGAGGATAGGAGAAACATGAAGTGAGCGTGCGGGTGAGCTGGAGAAAAGAGAGTGATAGCTACCTGAAGGAGCATGCATGCGAGAGAGATGGGCGTGAAAGGAGTGAACAAAAAAGGGATTCAAATATTTGAATTCGAGATGATGATACATGTAATCCATACTCGAACCAAAATTGATCTATCAAACATGCATACTCATATGAATTCACGCACATCTATGTTATTTAATATGTAATATTACTGACCCATACATTTTAGTAGAACATAATTTGGTTAAATTTTTTCGAATTCAACCTTAAGATTTCGAGATCATTGTATTTGTAAATCATATTATACATATAAAGGAGCAGAATTCTTTCTTGTGCTTTTGAAACTATATATAAAAAATGATGTATATAGAATGTAATTCCAATTGAAAATGGATCCCACCCGAAAAAAATAGAATACAAACGGGATTCGAATTGAGTTGGCACAGTAAACGTGCACTCTGCAAAATTGAACGAAGCGGGGAAAGTCGCAGTAACCGCCCGAAACCAAAATCTACGAGATAGAAATCACTACTGCCTATCCCTGCCACGCAAAGCCTATCTGCTGGATTTCTATAGGTTTCGATAGGGGTAGGTTTGTAATTTCACCCAAACGTGAGGTAACCGCCTCTCACCCGGATTCATACACGGTGGGCGCCAAAACACAGTGTGTCCTCAGCCGAAATCGACTCCCTCCCCGATTCATATTCATACACGGTGGGCGCCAAAAACAAACTCTCAACGGCAAATATTTGGTGTATGCGAGATTACCGTCCTATCCCCAACCGACTAATGTTGTTGTGATGTAGTAGAAATTTGAAACGGGGGCTAAGTTTGTAAATTTCCTCGCATTTGAGACAAGTGCGCCCTGAATACATGGTTCCCCCCTTCCTCTCTACCTCCCTTTTCCCCATTCATACTCCGTGGGCACCAAAACACCCTCTCCACCCCACCCTCCTCCGTCAGCCGCCGTCCGCCACCCCATCCACCGCCGTCCTCCTCCACCATGCCGGAGCTGATACCCCAATGCCGCCGTCCATTACAAGAGATCGACCTCTCTCATCCACGGCTTCGGAACGGGATCCTTGCATCCCGTCCTCTCGCTTCATCCCCGCTATCGTCCACCTTGCCGGCGCCGCTCCTATGACCGTCTCGTCCATCGCACCCCGCCGCCACCGTCTACCCTCCTAGATCTGCTTCCACGCTGCCGACAACCATCGCTACCGTAGCTCCATCAAATTCTCAGCAGATGCGTACACGGCGCCGCACCATAGGCGGTACTCTTTCGTATCTGCTCAACTTATTTATCGCAGCAAGAAAATAGATCGCCACTGCTTTACTCTGATTTCTTGTCTTGGTTATGAAGTTGCCTTTGTCCGGTTTGCACCTTCAGATCCTCCATGGCACGCTCAACACTATACTCCCAATGCTTATGGTTTTCCCCTTTTATATTCCACACTAGTTAAATCATAGTAGACTAAATTTCAAAATTGGGTCAGTCGATTTTTCAGAGCTCGCCGGAGTTCGCCGGTGCGATCGAAGGGGCTCGGGTGGTTGTGGGGCCTCGTCGAACGAAGAAAACTCAACGCGGGTGGGGGTTGGGGCGGGGGTGGGGTGGCGGAGGAACACAGGCGGTGGGGGTCGGTGGTCCGGCCGGCGGCCCATGCGGTGTTCTGTATGGGAAGAATCAGAGACGAGGAAGAAGAAGGGTTAGGAGACGTAGGATCTTCATCCAACTGCCTGAAATGGTCGAGAGACAGCTGGGAGTTGCATTCTTAATGCGCTCTAGTTCATCATGTGTGGGCACTGCGCAACCAACATTTTATTATCCAAAATCTGCTTGCTCTTCTTTACCATGTTCCTCTTCCGTTCTTCTTTAATATGTACTCTCTCCGTTCCTATATACAAGTCTTTGTATAGATTCCACCATGGACTACATATGGAGCAAAATGAGTGAATCTACACTCTAAAATGTATCTGGATACATTTGTATGTGATCCATAGTGGAAATCTCTACCAAGACTTATATTTTGGAACGGAGGGAGTATGATAGTAGTACAGTATGTTCCTTCTTCTGAAGATGAGCAGGGACATTTTCAGTGTAGAGGTCTATATGGTCGGTTGTGATGGACACTTTGAGCCTCTTTGATTTGTAGGATCTTGTAAACATAGGAATAGGATTTGTAGTGGCCTGCCCACTTGAATCCTATAAGAATAGCAAGGAAATACGGGGAGCTGTGTCGCCTTTGAGAGTTACACTGATATGAACAGTACCGCATCTTCACTTGAAGAGAGCTGGTATCCGAAGCCTTTCTAGTCGTACCGGCAATACTAGTACATATATTCCAGCAAGTTCCACTTTGCTGATTTTACTCTGATGCTTAAGGTTTTCCCGTTATATCTACACTATGATCTGTGTAGCTGCTTTGTGTCACACTAGCAGCAGTCCACTCTTGAAGCTAAACACTGGAATGACTTATGGCACCAAGGCATTGAGTGCCATTCTGGATGCAATGAAACTCATAAGCTCCCCACCTGTATGACTATTCTAACCTCAAGGAGTCAAAGGCAGATGGCCTGTCCTGTTCACCCATCAAGGTGCCTGTTCTAATTTGGCAATGTTTTTTTGATTGCGGGTATCTTGCATATGTTGTCTTGCATTTCTTCTACTTTGTTGCACCGCCATCTGCTTAGTTTACTCATCATATATGTCGAGATGCCATGCCCATCCATTATCAATACATATTCCATCTGTCATCATACCATGTTTTTCCACTCAAATGTTGTTCTTGTGTATCAGACATCAAAATGGAAGAGGGTGATTGCCGAACCTGAAGGAGCACCAGCAAAGTCCTTGAAAAACATGGTGGTGCCGGAGAAATCGGACAGCACCCCACTTATATTGGTTGTACAACCGGTGACACAAAACGTAGGACCGACTCCAGCAGACTGTACCCATACTTCACTGGCCACAGCACTAGCCCCACCACACAGGACCTGCACTCCAGCAAAAGGAATACCGATTTCATTTACCATAGCACTAGTTGTACCACAGAAAAATCCCACTCCGGCAAAAAGTACAGCAAGTCCACCGGCCGAAGACCTATCCCAAGTGCAGAGACGGCCAATTCCTGCAGATTGGAACCCCATTCCATTTATTCCCAGTTTGAAAGACAATGCTTTCAACGTTGTTAGGGACTACGTACATATATTCCCATCATGGGAAGATTATTGTGAAGACAAACACCATTTTCACATCTTCCTGTCCAACTTACGTGTAACTGCTATTATTCATGGTTATTATTTTCCTATTTTCTGCTGATTGAACACATCAATGATTTATATTACATTGTTGTAACTAGGCGAGGGTCAATCTGGATAGTCATGACGAGCAAAGCTTGCTTGTGCTTTTCAAGGAAGCATTGCAGCAGTATCGGTGTTACCTGAGGAAATCACACTTTGATGGCAAGTCTATAAACGAATTTCCGGTGAAGTCTCCTGTGCTAAATTTAGAAGACATTGAATGGAAAAACCTTGTTATGCACTGGTCTCGTTCCCAGGATGAGATACTGTCTATGAAATCACATGACAATTTGAACTTCTACTTTTCCGCATGTGCCTTACGGATCTTTTTTGCAGGAAATCTGCTCGAAGAAGAATTCCGGTTTGACAAGAACGACAGGATATCGCAAATATGCTACCCGCTGCTTTTCTCTTGTTAGTACCTGTTGTCCTGTATCACTGTACTTGCATACATACCTGGTTCATTATGTGACAACAGTATGCATGATAGCTTGCTTATCAATTGTTCGCTCCAAATTATCTGATCTGTATGAATGGTTACATTAGTGTAGAATATATCCAATGCCAATGTTTTTTAGCTCTGTATTGTTCTTGTAAGTACATGCTGTCCTTTATCAGTGTACTTATAATGACAAGTAGTTGTTCATGTACCATCACTCTGCAGCTTATTTTCCTTTGCCCTCCATTTTCTACACATCAGATCTATATTTACTCTTACCATAAGGTTGGTACTGAAGAAGTTTAGGTGTGCATTGCTCTTGGATGTACCTTTTGCCTGTATCGCTGCACTTACATTTATAGCTACTTGCTTATGTAGCATCACTCTTCATCTTATCTTAAATATTCTCCATTTTTTTGTATATTATCACATCTATATTTACTCTTAACAAAATGTAGAATAAAGGCAATGCTTTTGAAGAAGATTATGTGGTAAACTTCTTGAATTGCCCCCCCCCCATCAGCATGGACAAGGCCTTTATAGAGCCTGTCTTTACCAATAATGTAAGTTTGTCCATCTCAAGCCTTCAAAATTTGTTGTATATATTTGGTTAGGCATGACTGCAACAACTGTTTATTTTTGGTGTTTGCATCAAATTGCTTGTTTAAAGTTTATTATGTAGTTCATAAACAAAAGTTTGTCCTTTCTCAATTTAAGTTTTTAGTTGTACAACCAAGTTCCTTCTTCATACCATGTAAATTAAACTATACAGAGCAAGTGATCTTCTTTTGCACTTCATGTATGCTTCTGTTCTTCATCTGTAATCCAGTGGTGTGGTGAACCTACCCACTATAGCATAATGTCATATTCTACAATGTCTTAACTATGAACAATGTCATATCATTCTACTATTATTTAAACCATCTCTTTATTTACCAATCTGAAATGGTATAAATTGACAGCACACTAACCATTGATACTTATGAGTTCTTGATATGTAATCCAGTGGTGTCGTGAAGCTGCCAACTCCTTCACAATGTCATTTCCTGCCATGTCTTGACCTGAACAATAACATATTGTGTTAATGCAATTTTAAACTATGTCACTTTATTCGTCAGTAAGAAATGTGACGAATTGTCAGCACTGATACTTTTATGTGCAAAACCTGTCATCTGTTTGCTTGTTTATCTTTCAGAGTGAAGAAGATATAAGTGTTGAACAAGCGCAGTCTCATCATCTTGCTCAGCTGCTTGCGCTGCAGCTCCCCAGCAGGGCTAACCTTTCTTGAACTCTATTGAAGTGTTGTCGGTTTTGTATATTATTTTGTCGGCGTGTTTATTTGCACTCGTGGTGATCTTTGATGCCTAGTGTATGTAATCTGTTGTCTGCTTGTGCTTTATTATCATAGTGGTGAACTTTGATGCCCAGTGGATGTAATATGCTGTAATTTCTTTATTGTATAGTCTAGGTTTTTTCTTATTCACAATGCTGCAGTTATTTTACTGTATATATATCTTGTCTTCGCAGTAAACCAGCCAAACCGTAAAATTACGGTACATAACCGGGCCGTCATGCAATCACGATGTAGGTTGGGCCTGAAATGTGACGAACAGCTCACGGGCCGGCAGCAGCCCGAAATGAACCCTGGCCCATGATTGTGCGAAGCAAATCATAGGCTTTTAACATGCCAAAATTGTCTTGGTCCTTGTTTGGCCCAATCAGATATCGGCTGCGAGCAGGCCGGATGCAAACCGGGCCGTAGCTAGGACCAACTATATGACGGGCCTTTAACAGGCCGAAATTAATATAGGGCCAAAATGTTAAACGGGACTTAACAGGCCAAAACTAATATCAGGCCGAATTACTAAGTGGGCCTTTAGCAAGTGGGCCCAAAATCATAGTGTCCAGTTGACGGGCCGAATCTGATATGGGCCATAATTGAGCCCAAAGCCTCTTAAAGGGCCGGACCTGTTCTGCGCCGTAATTTGGCCCAGAACATGGTAGGCTTTTAACGGGCCGGATCTCATATGGGCCACTATTAGGCCTGGAGCGTGGCAGGACATTAATGGACCGGATCAAATATGGGCCGTCATTTGGCCCAAAACATGGCAGCTAGTTAATGGGCCGACCTACTAGGGTCCTCAAAATCTTGTGGGCCTACAGCTGGGCCGGCCCATTAATGTCGGTGAAATCTCATGGGCCTTTAGCTGGGCCGGCCCATTATGATCCGCAAGAATCTTGTGGGCCTTTACCTGGGCCGGCCCATTATGGCACACAAAAATCTTGTGGGCCTTTACCTGGGCCAGCCCATTATGGCCCGTAAAATCTTGTGGGCCTTTAGCTGGGCCAGCCCATTATGGTCCGCAAAATCTCATGGGCCTTTAGCTAGGCCGGCCCATTATGGTCCACAAAATCTTGTGGGCCTTCAGTTGGGCCGGCCCATTTAAACTTGGTGGGCCGGTCCATGTGTCAACATATCATAGACGTGTCTCGCCCATTGGATGAGTGACACCTGTGCCAACGCGGACCTGACACGTGTCTCCTCCAGCCAATGATGATTTTACACATGGAAAATCCCCATTGGTCGGGGCTGTTAATGGGTTATCGGATCCAAAACCCGACCCGATAGCTTAACGGCGTTCCGTTACGGTGGATGCCACGTGTCGGTCACCCTTGACGAAAGCACTTCTGTGACGCGCGATTTATCGTCATGGAAGTGGACACTTCCGTGATGATAATTTTGGTAATGTCATGGAACACTTCTATGACAGCACAGGTATGACTATCTTGATTTTGTCATAAAATCGGCATGGATGTACATGCATGACAGAAAACGTGACCTACTGTGACAAACACATATCATCACGGAAGTGTATTTTTTTGTAGTGTCACCTAGTACCTGCACAAACAATCAAGAACCTCGCAACCAACGTGATAAAGGGGTGGTCAATCCCTTCACGGTCACTTGCGAAAGTGAGATCTAATAAAGATAGTAAGGTAAATATTTTTGGTATTTTTGTTATATAGATTGGAAAATAATAAACGAGATGCGATGTAAATAAAAGAGATGCAATATAATAAGAAAGAGACCCGGGGGCCATAGGTTTCACTAGTGGCTTCTCTCATGATAGCCAGTACTACGGTGGGTGAACAAATTACTGTCGAGTAATTGATAGAAGAGCGCATAGTTATGAGAATATCTAGGCAATGATTATGAACACATGCATTGTCAGTATTCTGGGAACGGGGGTCCCCAGACTTGCCTGCCTGCGGCGTGGCTCAAAGGGGCCCCCCAGCACGGCCCATCTTCACCAACACAGACCCAAGACCCTCGCGAGGGGCCAAGCCTCGCGGGACGGACGACACGGAGCTTCCTCAGGCACGGCCTCACCAGGCTGGCTCGCGAGGAGGCGGAGAGATCAAGGCGGGGTACCTCACGAAGTGCCCATGATGCAAGCCATGATGACCAAAGGCGCCAGGCGGGTGCCAGCCCGGGCAGTGTCCTCCTTTCCTCTTCGGTGCAAAGGGGGCAAGCGCGGCCGCGGAGTACCAAGGCATCAGGCAAAGGTTGCCATTTCGGTGCAACAAGACCAGGACCAGGAGGACTGCAAGACGGAGGTCATTGTGGAGCCCAAGACGGCGTCACCACCAGAGCTTTGTGTGGGCGAAGACTAATTTTGTCAGGATAGCTGGTACTAGCTGTCCCCCTTCAAATTAGCCTGCCATTGTTGGCTCCCTTCCCGCTCGATATTTGGGAAGAGGACCAGGGTCACTATAAATAGGACCAGCCCTCCACAGGAGAGAAGGAGAGATCAGAGAGAATCAGAGGAGAGATCAGAGAATCAGAAGAGAGAATCAGAATCAGAGAGAGAGAGAGAGAAGGGTCACTGAACTCCTCCCAGCAGTTCATCGCCCCAGCCAAGAGCAGACCCTCGCGAGGCTGTTCTTCCTTGTATTGTTCATCATCATCAGCCCAAGAGGCAATCCAGCACGCCACACACTGGAGTAGGGTATTGCACCACAACGGTGGCCCGAACCAGTATAACCCCTGTGTCTCTCGTGTTGTTCTTTCCATAGCTTAGATCTTAGCGAGGCGGAGGGGTGCAGGTAGGTAGGAGGCGAAATCTCCGTGCGCACCCCAGTGTTCGAACCTCAAGGGTCTGCCGGAACCCGAAATCCGACATTTGGCGCGCCAGGTAGGGGTGTGCCGGAATTCATCTTCCACCGCCCCGTTCTCCTCCGACCATCACGCCCATGTCTGACGCTCGTCGGGCCCGCGCCGAGCGTCGGGCCGCTCTCGCTTCCCGCGTCGCCCAGACGGCTCCTGTCGGCGGGCGTCCTCGCCGTTCCCCGTCACCTGCCATCAACGTCGCCACCGGCCCGGCGGGGGACGAGCAGCAAGCATCGTCTCAGCATCCGTCCGTGCGGCAAGACGGCCGCACCGCAACTCCCTTGCTCACCCCAGCTGGTTCTTCGTCCCGCGCGCTCCGCGCACCCATGGAGGCTCGAGCTACGCTCATCGCGACAAACGAGCTCTTGCGCTACCGTCCCGTCGACGACGTCTATGAAGAATGGCTCGACCGCGTCGCCAAGCTCGTCCGCGCCGCAGGGGGCTCTCCTACGTTGTTCGTTCCGCTGCACCGCACCCCGCCCCGCGCGGGCGACGAACCTTCGGCGGCGCCCCGGCTGCCTCCTCCACAAGAAGGCGCCATGGCTCCAAGGCGCATGGCCCCTGGGCGGAACCCGCTCCGTCAGGTGCCAGCGCTGCAAGAGCAGAGCTGCCAGGAAGTCCCTCGCCCGCAAGAAGCTGCCCGGGCGCTCCCTGCTCTAGCACGTCGCGACCATGCTCCTGCTCCCGCATGTCAAGACCCAGCTGCAGCGCGTGGGGACATGCAAGACCAAGCTCTCTGTCACCCAAGGCCTCCCGTGGCCACAGCAGGCTGTCGTGCCTTCACCACCGAGCTACGCAGCGTCGCGTGGCCCGGCAAGTTCTAGCCGGACATGCCTCCTCGTTATGACGACACGACTAACCCTGCGGAGTTCCTCCAGCTCTACGAGCTGGGCATCGAAGCTGCCAACGGAGACGAGAAGGTCATGGCGAACTGGTTTCCCATGGCACTCAAGGACGGGGCCCGCATCTGGCTCCTGAACCTGGCTCCAGGCACGATCTCCTCCTGGGACGAGATGCGCACCCGCTTCATCGCCAACTTCCAAGGTACTCGCGACCGGCCACCCGCTGTGAGCGACATGCGCCGCATCAAGCAACAACCCAGGTGAAAGTACATGTAGTCCCCATGTGTGGTTTTGGTAATTAAATGACAATCCTAATGGACTAATGCTTGCACTGAGATATACATTTGAAGGAACGTTCCATTTGCAATGCATGAAGAATATTGGATGAATCGGTGGATGAAATCCATCAACATCTATATATTCATTGAGACTTGATAATGAATGACAATTCCTATGAAGAAACAATGACATCAAGTTATATAGGAAGGTTTGTTCCATGGGTGATGCAAGAAGGATATTGAATGGATTCGGAATGAATGCCATATACATGTAGTTGTGCATCAAGATTAATCATGGAGCATAGATTAAGGTTGACCAAGATGAAGATCGAAGATTGAATTCAAAGATGGTCAACACACAAGCACAAATCATGTGCCACATGAGATCTTGTGGTATGGTAAGAATTTGTCAATTGCGCTTTGTGTACTAACCCATACTATGTGTTGCCTATGTTTTTGAGAGGAGATTCTCATGGGCTCGCATCGAGAGAGAGATTTCAAGTGTCTATGAGAGGATGACATCAAGTGTTGATGATCATGGTTGACAAGGGCAAGTTCAAGATAACTATCCCGAAGGATTACATGCTTGAAGCTTGTGGATGATCACATGATGGACACATGAAGATAAATACAAAGCAAAGCTTCCCACATTGTGTATGGGGGAGATACTTGAAGACTTCACCAATGTCTTGCCATTCAACTTGATCCAAGAAGAAACTTCAACTTCAAGCTCAAGTGAAAGGCTCAAGTCAAAGGTATTAGTTCCTTCGACGTTAGTGTTGTGGAGTGATGAACACCGAAGGAACACATACACTCAAGAATGGATTCTTGATAGCTATGTAGTGTAGACCTTTTATGATTCTTGAGTTATAGGGATCCCGCACTATTAAGAGGGGATCAAAGGGGTTCGTGATAGATTTGCTCAAGTCAACATCTTCTCTACACAATTCCACTCATATCCTATATACCAAAGAAAATCCAAAGCCAAATAGGTTACCCAAATACATGATAAAACCTTTGCATATTTTGCATCCTCCATTTTGGTTCATCTTGGGTGGTTCTCTATGTAAGGACCTGGGTTTTTTTCATAGCTTCAAAATGAGCCCAAGATCATCAAAATCGGAGTCCGGATGTAAAAGTTGTGCCTGTTTCAGTTTATAGGCTGCAGCAGTTTGGTTTGGCCGGATCATCCGGGTCCTCTCCCATATCATCCGGGCTTTGCCCGGATCATCCGGGTTATTCGTAAAATTCATCACAGAAGCTTATTCCGCTAGCCGGATCATCCGGCTACCCACCCGGATCATCCGGGAGTTGCCCGGATCATCCGGCTATGTCCCCGGACATCCGGGTATCTACTTCACCACATTGTATATTGACCTTCCCGGATCATCCGGGCATTGCCCGGATCATCCGGGTATGCGTCCAGATCATCCGGGTAGGTCAACAAATGCGGGAAACGGCTCTATTTTCTTTGGGGGTATAAATATCCCTCTCCCACTCCGGGGGAGGGTTGGGCACTTCATCCCAAATCGTCCCAAGAACACAAGTGGCTCCCTCTCACTTCTCCTACACCAAATCTTAGATCCCGGAGAGATTAGTGAGTGTTCTTGAGAGTTGTTCCAATCAAAAGATAGATCCTATCCCTCTCCCTCTTGTGACCAAAGCAATTCGTGATTTGAGCAAGTCTTGAGCATTTCCCCCTTGATCTTGTTACTCTTGGAGGTTGGAGACTCCTAGGCAGTAGGAGTGCTCCGGTGAGGAATCAACTTGTGATTTGTCCCCCGGAAAGTTTGTGAAGGTTTGGAGGCCGCCTCAAGGTCTACCACTAGTGGTTGAGAATTGCCTTCGTGGTGATATCTCACGGAGAATAGGGTGAGCCTTCGTGGCATTGGTGTGCCTTCGTGGTAACATCCACCTCTCTAACGGTGACTAGCTTCCCTCCAAGGAAGTGAACATCGGGATACATCCTCGTCTCCGTGACTTTGGTTATCCCTAACCCTAACTCCTTACTTGTGGTTGACTTTGGTCATTTGACCGTGCATTTACTATATCTTGTTTTCCTCATTATATTGTGGTGGTTGATTATATTGTGTTGGCCATTTCCTTGTAGAGATTATTTAGGCCTACACTTCATATTCCGCAATTCATACTTGCTACTATTGATATACATTGTGATTAGTGTGAATTGCTAACTTGTGTTATAAACTTCCATATATTGTGATATTGCTCAAGTAAGTTTGTGTAACTTACTTGAGTTTGCTTGTATCATTAAATTCCATATATTGTGATACAATTTGTGTAAGCTTGTATTGCTTACTTGTGGTTGTGTGTATTATTCATTTCCATACCTCGTGATATACACTGAGTAAGTTTGTGTGACTTACTTGTGCTTACTCATATCCTGTTGTTCTCATCTTGTTTATGCTAAGTTGTTGGTGCACTTATTGAGCCTAGTATATTTAGGATTTGTGCTTGAAAAGTACCCGCTTAGTTTATTTCCGCATTAGGATATAGCCAAATCCGTAAAAGATTTTAAAACGCCTATTCACCCCCCCCCCCCTCTAGGCGACATCGTGGTCCTTTCAATTGGTATCGGAGCTAGGTCTCTCCTTATTAGGCTTAACCGCCTAGAGAGTAACGATGTCGACTAGTGAACTAGTGCACGATGACACATTTTGTTTTAATGGCACAAATTACATTATGTGGAGATTACGCATGCTTTGTCACTTTCGGGCCATGGGTCCAAATGCTTTGCGGATTGTGGTTGTAGGGAATTCAAATCTAAAGGATGGACAATCTCCATCACTTGATGATATGCATCTTGATTGTGAAGCTTTAAGTTTCATTCACCAAGCTATAACCTTCGAGGTGTTCAAGTCAATCTCGTCTTGTTTGTTGGCTCATGATGCTTGGACCAAAATTGAAGATCTATATGGTGGGTCCAATCTTCATGAAGACAATATTCTTTTTGGGGAGTTAATGGAGGAGTTCTCCACATTTTTAAATCATGAAGAGCTCTCTATTGCTTCCACCTCCGATTACTTGCATACTCCAACATCTTTCACCTCACCAACATGTGGCATACCACAAGGTAATGACATGGTGAGTGAAGAAATATCCTGTAATGATGGTGTTAAGCTCATTTGTGATGATATGCTTGATCTCCCATGTTGCCATGATAGAAATATCGTGATTCCCTCTAGTTCTATTTGTGAAACTAACCATGTAGACGAAATCAAGAAAAATGAGGCATGCTTGGTTGATGAAGAACCCACTTCTCCAAAAGAATCATCATCAACCCCTTGTGTTCACATGTGCCTCATGGCAAGAGGTAATGACGAGGTATCATCTTCTCTTAGTGACAATGATGATAGTTGTAATGAGGAAGATGATGAAGTCTTGACCCAAAATCTCTATGAGATTGGGAAAACTCTTCGCAGAGCTAAAAATAACACTTATAAAAGGTTCCAAGATGTTCTTGCTTGCTTTCAAAAACGTAATGACTTATTTATTTACGAGCAAGCAAAAAGTGAACAACTTGAACATGAACTTGCTATGGCTCATCAATGTCTTAGTGACTTGAGGTCTTTAAAAGAAGAGATTGAAGTTATGCATTGTAAACTTAAAGAGGATTTTGAGCCCCTTGACCTTGACTACAAGAAGGTCAAAGGAGAGCTCATCAAACTCTCTAAGTCTCATGAGGAACTTCAAGCTACTCATGCGGAGTCCCTAGCTTCTACATGCTCCTCTCATATTGATAATGATGCTTGTGCTACTAACTCTATCTTGTGTGAAGCATCAATATTAAAAGAAAATGTTGACCTAAGGACTCAACTTGATTTGCTAACTAGCAACTATGGGAAATTGGAAGAAAGTTATGAAAAGCTCTCGGGCACTCATGAGGATCTTATAATCTCTCATGATGGGCTAAAGTTAGCTCATGAGGCTATGTGGACCAAGGTAAAATCGTGTGAGTCTCATGTGGATATTAGCACATCTTCTACTTGAAATGCCTTATTGCCATGTGCTAGTCCTTGCAATTCCTCTCTACATGATATTGGTACATCTTGTGATGAATTGCTCACCATGCCTTGTTGCTCTAACAATGAAGTTTCTACTTCCTCTAGTTCTTTTGTTAATACTAACCTTGTAGAGGAAAATAAAGAGCTCAAGGCCCAAGTCACCAGTTTGAAGAAAGACTTGGAAAAATATTGTGATAATATCTTGAGTGTGCAAAAGGACCCTCAAGACAAAATTGGACTTGATTTCATCTCCAACAAGAAGAAGTCCAAGAACAAGAAGAAGGGACGAGATCAAGTCAAGAATTCGGCCAACATTATTTGCTTCAAGTGCAAGAATATTGGACACCATGTGAGATCTTGTCCATTGAAGAAGAAGGCTTCAAGTGTGAAGCATCAAGGGAAGTGGCCTCAAGTTCAATATCAAGATAATGAAAGGCCTCTTCCCATGCCTAACCAAGATAATGCTCTCCAAGTTGAAAAGGTAAAGAAGAAGAGAAAGGGGAGCACATGTTGCTATATTTGCCGTAAGAAGGGACACATAGCTTCATCTTGTTCCAACGGTAACATATCTAAGCCTCCTATAGTCAATAATCATTATTCGCTAAAGAAGGATATTGTTGGCAATGTGTTTGCCAAGTTTGTGGGTTCCCAGAGAAGTTTGAAAGTGGACAAGACCATTTGGGTTGCCAAGCCTATTGTTACTAACTTCTTAGGACCCAACTTGGTTGGGGACCATCAAGCAAAAACTTGATCAATAGGTGTGTGGAGGGCATTGGAGACTTGGCTACTTCATGAAGAAAAACTATTTTCACCATATGTTATGGTTAATGCCAAGTCAAGTGGATTATCATCATATCTATCAATCCAATGCTCCTCTTTGCGGTAACTTGTACTTGCATTGTTTACATTGAAAGTTACTGTGTCCCTTGCATGTTTAGGTTTTGTACCTAGCATGTGCTTTTAGAGTTGTGCTTCCTAGTATGCTTGATTTGTGTTATCTAGCATGTGTAGGTCACAATGCACTTCATATATTTGTGCGTGTGTGGTTTCAAGCCTTTATTGCTCAATTAGTTGAATCTTCATTGGTGTTTTTGAGATATTAATGGATCATCACATTATGGGGGAGTGCTATGATTTACGCATATCACAAACCTTAAATATGTATATATGTAGGATACCACCTAGTATTGTTAGTGCAATATTATCTAGTTACTATGTGGTATGTAAAGTTCATTTGAAACTCAAATCCTCATCCATTAATTATCCTTAGTTGGGTTTCATTTGCCTCTTATGGATAATACATGGATTATCACATTATGGGGGAGTGATATACTTTGTACATATCACTTCTTGTGTGAACATTAACAATAGAGGTTTGCCAGTTTGCCACTTAGAATTTATATTTGAGATTATCTTATATCTCTGTGGCATGCAATGCTTTGTTTGAGTATGGTATTCTTGTGCGGTTTTGCCCATGGTTATCTTAAAAAAATCGTATTTGGAAAATCATTTGAATAGATCCATTCTAATTGTTGCTTTGCATGATGATCTATCTAATTGGAATGTTAATAATATGCTATCCAAGCATTGTGTTTATTTCTAAACTCTCATGTTATGCTTGTGTTAGTATAGATGATCATGTACTTATTTGGTTTCTACACCAAATGTCAAATTGAAACACCATTTTGTTCGAGTTCATCTTATTAGTTTGTATGGAGTTATGGTAGTTTGTTATCTCATTGTCTATAGTGTCCTATATCTACTTGAGTGAGATATTCCCATGAGTATGTGTGCAGTGCATATCTTATATGCTCATTGTTTTTTCCTTGGTTCATATGTTGAACTTTGTGTGCTATCATATGTTGATTTGTCACTTTGAGCCATTTTGGACAACATGAATGACTAGTGATGTTATTGGAAGTATTAACGGTTATGTGTTCATTTGTCCAATTTGTATCTCCCTGGATTTTGGGAGGCTTGTGCATGTGTATTTACTATGTGTAAATTCGCATGCCTTGTTTGCTTTATTTGATCCAATATATATATGGTAAATCCATCAAATTATTAATAGCTAAGATGTGCATGATATTCAAATTCATATCGATATGCACATATTTAAGTGATGATACCCCATGTTTTGTAGTTATGCTAACTACTTTGGACCCAATAAGTTTGGGGACCATATTGTACTTAAATTGTTTTAGGTACATTTGAGAAGCATTGGGTGCTTGGCTTATTCATGAAAGTGGTGGCACTATGAGGAAATTAGAGCCAAGCTCGAACCATTACCTACTACATCATTCCAATGCTATCACGGTAACAAGTATCTACTTCATGCATACACTTCTTGCATTCAACCTTGTGTAGGTTGCATCATGGCATGAATTTCTTGACTCGTTCTTGTCATACTTGTTTCCTTTCTCAAAGAATCGCAACAATGATCTCTTGTTGCTAGGTGTGATGTCTTTGATGATTGTGTGTTTGGAGTTCATTAATATACAATAAGATTACATTAAGCCATGTGCTATACTTTCAAGCAAAGATCTCATTGTTATATTTTCTGTCTCCCGTTTGGATATCTTATTCTTTCCTTTTGTAACTATTTCATGTGTACATCCTTCTTTGTGGATGTATATCATCATGATTGTCATCTACCTAGAATCTTATACACGTGAGCCAAGTTACATCCCTAGTTGATATCCCTATTCTTTCATGTCCACCGTTTCATTCTCTTTTATATCTTTGGTGGCTCCGTGGAAGCATTTGTTGTATGAGTGCGTGTCTTACCTCTTTGCATCTTAGTGCACTCATGTTTGGTGAAGATTGTTGTCCTCGTGCTTGTCTTGACAAGCCTATTATTTCCTATCTTCATCATGGGTTGTCAAGCTTTGATTTTTAATTTGCTACTAGTGAGCTTGTGAATCCATTTGCTTGATGTGTGTGTGACCTTCTTAATTTCGTGTGTGTGGGAAGGACATGTCTTGCACCTTGTATCTCATTTACTCAAGACTATGTTGATGCTTAATTCTCATCCTTATACTGGTCTTCTCAAGTGCTTTGACGTGACTCACACATATCATTTTGGTTGTGCCTATTCTTAGGTTGCCTCATTTATATGTTGCTCAACCATATGTTTGTTGCAAATGCTAGGCTTCTTTTCTTATCTATGCTTGCTTGCAATTGTTTTGTGTTCCTATTGATTTTGGGGGAGTGATGATCCTATTTTGTGCACTTGTATCCAAATACAAAAATTCTAAATAGTGCACAAATCATGGGGAGCTTCTCTATTTTCCTTAGAACACTCCTCTTCCCAAATCGTAGTATTCATTTATCCTTTTGGCTCATCGGATCTTTTGATTGCTTGCTTCACTTTGTGTTATGCAAATGAGATCAATTTGTGCCATGTGCTTTGTGCCATGTGCCTTGCTATTATGACTAGGCTCAAGTTGTATAATAGTGGATTCACTTGTGGATATCATGTTCTTATCAATTGCAACCTTTCTTTTTGTGTATACGAGTTTCTTTGTGGATACATATCATGATTATTATAGGCCACTTAGAAATTTTTATACATGAAAAAGTTCATATCTTCGTATCTGACTGCATTCTATAGATTTCGAGCTCCTTTAATTGTTCATCATTGAATATGTGCATTTGTTTTCACTCCCATTTTGTTATATGCACACATCAAGGAGGAACTCATACTATATTGGTCTGCTAGATGTTTCGTCTTCCATTTTGGCATTTGTTGCCAATGGGGGAGAAGTTTAGAGGGTTTAAGATAAATATCTTTTCTAGTTCTTGTTGTCACTCATGCATATATACCCTTGTTATTATATATTCTTATTGCATGGATGAGTCTTGTATATAGAGAAATCTTCTCCTAGTTTATGTCAACCAATATATGCAATGACATTCAAAGTTCATTCACAAATTCATATATTATGGGGGAGTTTGCTCTATATACTATGGGTGTACTATCATCAAATGCTTGTGTAGTGTATTGATGATACTACAACCATCCCAAGTATACAATTTATCTTTGGATAAATTTCATGCTTGTCGAAAAATTCATTATATAAACCCTCTTGTTGAGATTGTCATCAATTACCAAAATGGGGGAGATTGAAAGTACATGTAGTCCCCATGTGTGGTTTTGGTAATTAAATGACAATCCTAATGGACTAATGCTTGCACTGAGATATACATTTGAAGGAAAGTTCCATTTGCAATGCATGAAGAATATTGGATGAATTGGTGGATGAAATCCATCAACATCTATATATGCATTGAGACTTGATAATGAATGACAATTATTATGAAGAAACAATGACATCAAGTTATATAGGAAGGTTTGTTCCATGGGTGATGCAAGAAGGATATTGAATGGATTCGGAATGAATGCCATATACATGGTTGTGCATCAATATTAATCATGGAGCATAGATTAAGGTTGACCAAGATGAAGATCGAAGATTGAATTCAAAGATGGTCAACACACAAGCGCAAATCATGTGCCACGTGAGATCTTGTGGTATGGTAAGAATTTGTCAATTGCGCTTTGTGTACTAACCCATACTATGTGTTGCCTATGTTTTTGAGAGGAGATTCTCATGGGCTCGCATCAAGAGAGAGATTTCAAGTGTCTATGAGAGGATGACATCAAGTGTTGATGATCATGGTTGACAAGGGCAAGTTCAAGATAACTATCCCGAAGGATTACATGCTTGAAGCTTGTGGATGATCACATGATGGACACATGAAGATAAATACAAAGCAAAGCTTCCCACATTGTGTATGGGGGAGATACTTGAAGACTTCACCAATGTCTTGCCATTCAACTTGATCCAAGAAGAAACTTCAACTTCAAGCTCAAGTGAAAGGCTCAAGTCAAAGGTATTAGTTCCTTCGACGTTAGTGTTGTGGAGTGATGAACACCGAAGGAACACATACACTCAAGAATGGATTCTTGATAGCTATGTAGTGTAGACCTTTTATGATTCTTGAGTTATAGGGATCCCGCACTATTAAGAGGGGATCAAAGGGGTTCGTGATAGATTTGCTCAAGTCAACATCTTCTCTACACAATTCCACTCATATCCTATATACCAAAGAAAATCCAAAGCCAAATAGGTTACCCAAATACATGATAAAACCTTTGCATATTTTGCATCCTCCATTTTGGTTCATCTTGGGTGGTTCTCTATGTGAGGACCTGGGTTTTTTTCATAGCTTCAAAACGAGCCCAAGATCATCAAAATCGGAGTCCGGATGTAAAAGTTGTGCCTGTTTCAGTTTCTAGGCTGCAGCAGTTTGGTTTGGCCGGATCATCCGGGTCCTCTCCCATATCATACGGGCTTTGCCCGGATCATCCGGGTTCCTGCCCGGATCATCCGGGTTATTCGTAAAATTCATCACAGAAGCTTATTCCGCTAGCCGGATCATCCGGCTACCCACCCGGATCACCCGGGAATTGCGCGGATCATCCGGCTATGTCCCCGGACATCCGGGTATCTACTTCACCACATTGTATATTGACCTTCCCGGATCATCCGGGCATTGCCCGGATCATCCGGGTATGCGTCCAGATCATCCGGGCAGGTCAACAACTGCGGGAAACGGCTCTATTTTCTTTGGGGGTATAAATATCCCTCTCCCACTCCGGGGGAGGGTTGAGCACTTCATCCCAAATCGTCCCAAGAACACAAGTGGCTCCCTCTCACTTCTCCTACACCAAATCTTAGATCCCGGAGAGATTAGTGAGTGTTCTTGAGAGTTGTTCCAATCAAAAGATAGATCCTCTCCCTCTCCCTCTTGTGACCAAAGCAATTCGTGATTTGAGCAAGTCTTGAGCATTTCCCCCTTGATCTTGTTACTCTTGGAGGTTGGAGACTCCGAGGCGGTAGGAGTGCTCCGGTGAGGAACCAACTTGTGATTTGTCCCCCGGAAAGTTTGTGAAGGTTTGGAGGCCGCCTCAAGGTATACCACTAGTGGTTGAGAATTGCCTTCGTGGTGATATCTCAAGGAGAATAGGGTGAGCCTTCGTGGCGTTGGAGTGCCTTCGTGGTAACATCCACCTCTCTAATGGTGACTAGCTTCCCTCCAAGGAAGTGAACATCGGGATACATCCTCGTCTCCGTGACTTTGGTTATCCTTAACCCTAACTCCTTACTTTTGGTTGACTTTGGTCATTTGACCGTGCATTTACTATATCTTGTTGTCCTCATTATATTGTGGTGGTTGATTATATTGTGTTGGCCATTTCCTTGTAGAGATTATTTAGGCCTACACTTTACATTCCGCAATTCATACTTGCTACTATTGATATACATTGTGATTACTGTGAATTGCTAACTTGTGTTATAAACTTCCATATATTGTGATATTGCTCAAGTAAGTTTGTGTAACTTACTTGAGTTTGCTTGTATCATTAAATTCCATATATTGTGATACAATTTGTGTAAGCTTGTATTGCTTACTTGTGGTTGTGTGTATTATTCATTTCCATACCTCGTGATATACACTGAGTAAGTTTGTGTGACTTACTTGTGCTTACTCATATCCTGTTGTTCTCATCTTGTTTATGCTAAGTTGTTGGTGCACTTAGTGAGCCTAGTATATTTAGGATTTGTGCTTGAAAAGTATCCGCTTAGTTTATTTCCGCATTAGGATATAGCCAAATCCGTAAAAGATTTTAAAACGCCTATTCACCCCCCCCCCCTCTAGGCGACATCGTGGTCCTTTCACCAGGGAGACCCTGCAGAAGTACATCCAGCGCTTCAACAACGCACGCCTCAAGATTCCCAAGGTGACTGAGGAGGCCATCATCTCAGCCTTCTCCGACGGCGTGCGCGATGTCAAGATGAAGGAGGAGCTGGCGATGCATGAAGACCTGTGCACTTCCTTGGAGCTGTTCAACTTGGCAACCAAGTGTGCCAGGGCTGAGGAAGGGCGTCTCTCCCTCCTCGAGCTGCCTGCCGCAGACCCAGAAGAGAAGAAGCCCAAGGCCAAGGGATGTGAAGCGCAAGGGGGCTGTCGTGCTCGCGGCAGAACCAGACACCAAGCGGGGCAGAGATCAGCCCGAACCTTCCAAGGGCAGCCGGTGCTGTGTGTACCACGACCTCCACACCCACAACACCAACGAATGTCAAGAGCTCCGAGCCGTGCGAGAAGGAAGGATCGGCAGTCGCCCCGACCGCGGTGATCAGGGCTACGGTCGAGGAGGAGGAAGGAACGCAGGACGCTGGGAAGACCGTGGCCCGTGCCAAGGGTGGCGCGATTAACCTCGCGAGGATTGCTAGCAAGACCCGTCTCGCGAGGGAGACTGGAGGGATCAACCTCGCGAGGATCGCCCGCATGGCAACGTAGGCCTCCCTCCGCTGCCGCCGCAGCCAAGGAGAAACGAGGACCGCCACCAAGACGAGGGGGCTGGGGGCTTCCAGGAGCCGCGCGCGATCGCCTGCATCCTGGGCGGGGCTCAGGCCCCGGCCTCTCAATGCATCTTCAAGCAGTTCGCCTACGAAGTGAATGCAGTCCTCCCCAGGCTTGAAGCCATGCGCCCTCTTAGGTGGTCGGCATGCGCCATCACGTTCATCTCAGCAGATCAGCTCAAGTGTGCGGCTACAGCCGGAGTCCTCCTAATGCTTTGTTCCCTAATCATTAGCAACGTGGTGGTCACCAGGACCCTCATCGATGGCGGGGCAGGGCTCAACGTCCTGTCCGTGGAAACATTCAACAATCTCCAAGTGCCCTACATCCAGCTTCAGCCAACCAAGCCCTTCTCCGGAATCACCACGGCTCCACGGTCCCGATTGGGCAGGTCTGCCTCCCTGTCACCTTCGGGGCACGCGACAACTACCGCACCGAGCTCATCAACTTCGACGTCGCTCACATTCGCCTGCCGTACAACGCCATACTTGGGTACCCAGCACTGGCCAAGTTCATGGTCGTAACTCACCACGGCTACAACATCCTCAAGATGCCAGGAAGTGGTGGAGTCATCATGGTGCCCTGTGAAGAGAAGGACACGGTATGTTCCCTGGAACGAGCCTTTCAGGCCGCGTCACTGGAAGACCCGGATCGCGGAAGCAGGAGGCTTCCCGAGACCGCCCCCAAGAAGAAGAAGACATTGTCCGGCCCGGCCCCTCAGGAGGCAGGCCCCTCTGGGCCCGTGCCTACCCAGGGGGAACCTCCTTCCATCACATAGGGAAGCGCGCCCGGCGCCCTCCTCAGGCAGGGCTCGGGGGCTCTCCCCTGGAGGGCCACCGATCTGGCCAGGGTCACGAGGGAGGCGCTTGGGCACCACATGGAGGCGTGTTTCGAAGCACGTTTCCCTCAAGAAGGAGTAAGGCAAGGATAGTCAGACCCTCAGGAGTTCGTAAGCAAGGCCATTCAGGAGCTACAGGAGTCAAGAGTCATGAAAGGCGGCCGCCGCCCACCAGCAGTGGCTCCCCATCCAGGCGAGGATGGTGGGCTGCGCGTCTGCATCGACATACCAGGGCTCAACCGAGTCGCCTCTCTGGAGCGCCTCTGGCCCTCGCGAGTGGGGCGCTGCGGAGGTCCACCCCACAGCTACGTTCGCATGCCTTACGGCTTGCCGAACGCGGCTGCCACATACTAGTGCCTCATGAGGGGCATCATGGAGGCACAAGAGGCCAGGCGTTTCGCAGCCCTGGCGGAGATGGAGATGGTCCGCGGGGAGCCGCCAGCACCTCCGGAGCCTCCCGAGGCCCCCGGGCCTGGGGGCTCGTGAGGATCGGCTTCCGCAGCCCACCGAGTCTGCTACACCAACACCCCTTCGACCTCAACGTCATCAGGTGACATCTTTCAAGTTTAACTTCCAGCTGGGAGCGCCCCCCCAGGGTTGCATTATTCCCAGGCCGCGTGGGTCCGTCCCTGCGGCGTGTATCCCTTTTATTTCATGTTGTTAGCTTACCTTGTTGGGGGCGCCCCTCGGGCTGCATGATCCCCAAGTCGCTTGGGCCTGACCCAGTGATGTCCGCCTTCCCAGCATCTATTTGAATGAATCCACTCCTTCGCGGCTAATGTATTTGACCTAGCTGCCCGCTCAACTGACGCCAACTGACGGAACTGCTCCCAAACGGCACGACGCTTGCGCATGGGTCCGTCCCTGCAACGCCGACAAACCTGGATGGCTGAGCTCTGGCCGCGGCAGCCCCGCATGGCGCCACCTCGTCAAGCCTTCAGTGCCACATTACCCCTCGGAAGCAACCAACGGCTGACTGTCAATTGTCGTGGCAGCCCCTCGTTCTTTCTCTTATGAGTCTACAGGATCTCTTAAAGGAGCTGCATCAGGCGAGGCCCTTGCAGTGTCTCCTTGACTCTCATCCGCGCGAACCGCTTGCACGTTAAAGGGGGGTGCCTGAGCATCACGACTCAGGGCTCCTACTGGCTCTCCAGCCCTCACCCTCTGGCCTTGTCCACGGCATCGCGACCTGGCATACCAGCGACGGCTGAGACTTGCTCGAGGGCCAGGACCCGAGGACGTAGAGCGGAAAGGGGAGCAAAGGCGAGAGGAGAGGGACACGCGAGGACCTCGCCGAGCAACCTCGTGCCTGCCGATGCACGGACCCGGCGACACACCAGAGAGCGGCCCCTGATTCTCGAGATAAGTCACCACCCAGAAGCGCCAGCTACCCTGGCACCACCCCCGCACCTAATGCAATCCCGTGTTAGCGACGTCGTTCTCCTTTCTCACCGAACGACGGCTGCTTGAGCGCCAAAGGGGACCTCCTGAGCATCGTGACTCAGGGGCTCTTACCGGACTCCAGGTCGCTCACCTCCTGGCCTTGACCACAGCATTGCGACCTGGCGTACCAGCGACGGCTGAAGCCGCCTTGGGACTGGGACCTGTCGGCACAGAGCACCAAGCCCTCGTGAGGTTCGAAAGGGAGGACTGAGATAAGACGGAATGAGCAACTCGCACAATTCTACGACAAGGGTTATAATAACAAAACAGGATCACAGGCACCTTACAAGCCCCCACGGGACGCGTCTTTGATTCCTCGCAGGGAACAGATCCTAAAGGGACACTAACTACGCGCGCCCCTGCAGAAGACGCCATCATCAACAGTGGGCCGTCAAGCACCGGCACCAACCCCATCCAGATCAGAGTCGGCGGCGGCTTGACGAGCCCGCCCTGCTCTAGGAGCGGCGCCAGCTCGGGGGCTCGTAGTTGTCGTCACTCGTCTCCGGAGTCGCGAAGAGCTCGCTGGAGTCGCTGGAACCTCCGTCGCCTCCGCCGCCTGAGGAGCCGCCAAGGGAGCGGTCGGCGGGCCCAGTCCTCGTCGTAGCAGGGTCCCAGCCACCTCTCCCGAGGCAGCACTCCAGCCGGCGCCCGTTCGCATCGAAGACCTTGAAGAACATCACCGAAGCACCGTCGTACTCCAAGTGGATCGCGAAGGCGCCTCTTGTCCTGCAAACCTGGGCGATTTCGCTCCAGCCTCGAGTCATGAAGACCTCGCCCGGCGCAACGACCGCAACCTCTGCCCCGGTCGCGAGGGTGCTGCAGCCGGCGTGCTGCAGCCAAAGCTCCAGGGGCTCTCCCTGCGGGGCGATGGAGGTGAAGAAGGGAGGAAGGCGAATCCAAGACTGAGGAGGCATGGCGACATGGAGCACGAGCTCTTGGGAGGAGCCCTCGGTGTGGACCCCAGGGGGGACGACCCACACCTTCGTGACCCGTCAGCACCGACGGCGGCGCCGCCCGTGGCGATCAGCATCAGCTCCTTCAGGGCCCTCGATGTGGGCGTACAAGGGAAGCGGGAACCCCGGTGGTGCCCGCTCGCACCAAGGCCTCGACACCACCTGATGGCCCCCCTCGTCCGGGCCATGGAGGACGAGCCATTTCTTCGGCGGGAGCGGGTCAGGTTCCTCTCAGGGAGCCTTTGCCTTCTCTGCCGTTGAGAACCGGCGGATCGGAGCCATCGCAGCAAGATGGAGCAAGGACCGGGAAGAAGGAGAACCAAGGAGGGATGGACTAGAAGGGCGCACGCTGTTCTGTACTTATGGCCGGCGGAGGCCAACCGCCGACCTCCACGATCGCAGGTAATCATGACCCACTTTGCATGCAGGGACTTGTCCAGTCCGTGCAGTTGCCGAGGCGCCATGGAGAAGTGGAGACACCCACGTCCAATCAACCGCCACGCGGCGCCCAAGGCCGCAGGCTGTTAGGGCCCGCGGCGCTTCGCTCTTGCCCTTCCGCCTCCCTGCACGGCCAAGTCCGGGCGCACCTTGAGCCCCGGGGCTACTGTCGGTGTTCTGGGAATGGGGGTTCCCAGACTTGCCTACCTGCAGCCTGCGCCGTGGCTCAAAGGGGGGCCCAGCATGGCCCATCTTCACCAACACAGACCCAAGACCCTCGCGAGGGGACAAGCCTCACGGGGCGGACAACACGGAGCTTCCTCAGGCACGGCCTCACCAGGCTGGCTCGCGAGGAGGCAGAGAGATCAAGGCGGGGTACCTCACGAAGTGCCCGTGACACAAGCCATGATGACCAAAGGCGCCAGGCGGGTGCCAGCCCGCGCAGTGTCCTCCTTTACTCTTTGGTGCAAAGGGGGCAAGCGCAGCCGCGGAGTACCGAGGCATCAGGCAAAGGTTGCCATTTCGGTGCAATAAGACCAGGACCAGGAGGACTGCAAGACGGAGGTCATTGTGGAGCCCAAGACGGCGTCACCACCAGAGCTTTGTGCAGGCGAAGACTAATTTTGTCAGGATAGCTGGTACTAGCTGTCCCCCTTCAAATTAGCCCGCCATTGTTGGCTCCCTTCCCGCTCGATATTTGGGAAGAGGACCAGGGTCTCTATAAATAGGACCAGCCCCCCACAGGAGAGAAGGAGAGATCAGAGAGAATCAGAGGAGAGATCAGAGAATCAGAAGAGAGAATCAGAATCAGAGAGAGAGAGAGAAGGGTGACTGAACTCCTCCCAGCAGTTCATCGCCCCATCCAAGAGCAGACCCTCGTGAGGCTGTTCTTCCTTGTATTGTTCATCATCATCAGCCCAAGAGGCAATCCACCACGCCACACACTGGAGTAGGGTATTGCACCACAACGGTGGCCCGAACCAGTATAAACCCTGTGTCTCTCGTGTTGTCATTTCCATAGCTTAGATCTTAGCGAGGCGGAGGGGTGCAGGTAGGTAGGAGGCGAAATCTCCGCGCGCACCCAAGTGTTCGAACCTCAAGGGTCTGCCGGAACCCGAAATCCGACAGGCATCATGTCCGTGTTAAGTAGACCGAAATGATTCTGCATCTACTACTATTACTCCACACATTGACCGCTATCCATCATGCATCTAGAGTATTAAGTTCATAAGAACAGAGTAATGCTTTAGGCAAGATGACATGATGTCGAGGGATAAACTCAAGCAATATGATATAAACCCCATCTTTTATCCTCGATGGAAACAATACAATACGTGCCTTTCCGCCCCTACTGTCACTGGGAAAGGACACCGCAAGATTGAACCCAAAGCTAAGCACTTCTCCCATTGCAAGAAAGATCAATCTAGTAGGCCAAACTAAACCGATAATTCGAAGAGACTTGCAAAGGTATCAAGTCATGCATATAAGAATTCAGAGAAGAACCAAATATTGTTCATAGATAAACTTGATCATAAATCCACAATTCATTGGATCTCGGCAAACACACCACAAAAAGTATTACAACGAATAGATCTCCAAGAACATCGAGGAGAACTTTGTATTGAGAACCAAAGAGAGAGAAGAAGCCATCTAGCTAATAACTATGGACCTGAAGGTCGGTGGTAAACTACTCACACATCATCGGAGAGGCTATGGTGTTGATGTAGAAGCCCTCTCTGATCGAATCCCCCTCCAGCAGATCGCCGAAAAAGGCCCTAGATGGGATCTCACTGGTACAGAAGGTTGCGGCGGTGGAAAAGTGGTTTCGTTGCTCCCCCTGATGTTTTTAGGGTATAAGAGTATATATAGGTGAAAGAAGTACGTCGGTGGAGCTCCTTGGGGCCCATGAGGGTGGGGGCATGCCTACCCCCTGGGCGCGCCCTCTTACCTCGTGGAAGCTTCGCGGAGTTCTGGACTTTAACTCCAAGTTTCCTGGTTTGTGTTTGTTCCAAGAAAGATCCTCGTGAAGGTTTCGTTCCGTTTGATATTCCTTTTCTACAAAACACTAAAATAGGAAAAAAAACATAAACTGACACTTGGCCTCCGGTTAATAGGTTAGTCCCAAAAATAATATAAAAGTGCATATTAAAGCCTATTAAACATCCAAAACATATAATATAATAGCATGGAACAATCAAAAATTATAGATACGTTGGAGACATATCAAGCATCCCCAAGCTTAATTCATGCTCGTCCTTGAGTAGGTAAATGATAAAAACAGATTTTTTTTGATGTGGAATGCTACCTAACATAATTTTCAATGTAATTTCCTTTATTGTGGCATGAATGTTTCTGAAAGATTCTAGACAAAAGTTTAAAATTGACATAAAAATAATAATACTTCAAGCATACTAACCAAGCAATTATGTCTTATCAAAATAACATAGCCAAAGAAAGCTCATCCCTACAAAATCATATAGTTTGGCCATGATTCATCTCTGTCAAACAAGATGCTCCCATCATGCACAACCCCGATGACAAGCCAAGCAATTGTTTCATACTTAGCCTTTTCAAACTTTTTCAACTTCTACGCAATATATGAGCACGAGCCATGGACATAGCACTATGGGTGGAATAGAATGGTGGTTATGGAGAAGACAAAAAGGGAGGAAGATAGTCTCACATCAACTAGGTGTATTAATGGGCTATGGAGAGGCCCATCAATAGATATCAATGTGAGTGAATAGGGATTGCCATGCAACGGATGCACTAGAGCAATAAATGTATGAAAGCTCAACAAAAGAAACTAAGTGGGTGTGCATCCAACTTGCTTGCTCAAGAACACATAGGGCAATTTGAGGAAGCCCATCATTGGAATATACAAGCCAAGTTCTATAATGTAAAATTCCCACTACTATATGAAAGTGACAACATAAGAGACTCTCTATCATGAAGATCATGGTGCTACTTTGAAGCACAAGTGTGGAAAAAGGATAGTAACATTGTCCCTTCTCTCTTTTTCTCTCTTTTTCTTGTTTGGGCCTTCTCTTTTTTTATGGCCTCTTTTTTCATCCGAAGTCTCATCCCGACTTGTGGGGGAATCATAGTCTCCATCATCCTTTCCTCACATGGGACAATGCTCTAATAATGAAGATGATCACACTTTTATTTACTTACAACTCAAGAATTACAACTCGATACTTAGAACAAAAAATGACTTAATGTGAATGCCTCCGGCGGTGGACCGGGATGTGCAATGAATCAAGAGTGACATGTATAAAAAATTATGAATGGTGGCCATGCCACAAATACAATGTCAACTACATGATCATGCAAAGCAATATGACTATGATGAAGCGTGTCGTAATAAACGGAACGGTGGAATGTTGCATGGCAATTTATCTAGAATAGCTATGGAAATGACATAATATGTAGGTACGGTGGCTGTTTTGATGAAGGTAATGATGGGTTTATGGTACCGGCGAAAGTTGTGCGGCACAAGAGAGGCTAGCAATGGTGGAAGGGTGAGAGTGAGTATAATCCATGAACTCAACATTAGTCACAAAGAACTCACATAATTATTGCAAAAATCTACAAGCCATCAAAACCAAGCACTACGTGCATGCTCCTAGAAGGATAGATTGGTAGGAAAAGACCATCGCTCATCCCCGACCGCCACTCATAAGGAAGGCACTCAAAGAACATCTCATGCTTCAAATTTTTCACAGAACGGTTACCATACGTGCATGCTACTGGACTTGCCAACCTTAACTCAAGTATTTCTCAATTTCACAATTACTCAACTAGCACGACTCTAATATTACCATTTTTATATCTCAAAACAATTATCAAGTATTAAACTATTCAATGCACTCTATATGAAAGTTTTTATTATAGCCATCTTGAATGTCCACCATATTAGGACTAATTTTATAGCCAAAGCAAATTACCATGCTGTTCTAAAATACTCTCAAAATAATATAAGTGAAGCATGAGAGATCAATAATTTCTATAAAATATAACCACCACCGTGCTCTAAAATATATAAGTGAAGCACTAGAGCAAAATTATCTAGCTCAAAAGATATAAGTGAAGCACATAGAGTATTCTAATAAATTCCGATTCATGTGTGTCTCTCTCAAAAGGTGTGTACATCAAGGATGATTGTGGTAAACTAAAAAGCAAAGACTCAAATCATACAAGACGCTCCAAGCAAAACACATATCATGTGGTAAATAAAAATATAGCCTCAAGTAAAGTTACCGATAGACGAAGACGGAAGAGGGAATGCCTTCTGGGGCATCCCCAAGCTTAGAATTTTGGTTGTCCTTGAATTTTACCTTGGGGTGCCTTGGGAATCCCCAAGCTTAGGCTCTTGCCACTCCTTGTTCCAAAATCCATCAAATCTTTACCCAAAAACTTGAAAACTTCACAACACAAAACTATTTCGGAAGAGGTTCCAATTGATTATGAGAACAAAGTTGCTATCTATGATGATTATTGTGATGAATTGTATGCTATAAAGAATAATTATAACCATGAAACTTGTCATCTAGATTTTAATTTTCAATTGGATTATGCCTCACATGATAATTATTGTGTTAAGTTTGCTCCCACTAGTATTCTGAATGAGAAGAATTTTGCTTATGTGGAGAGTAGTAAATTTTCTATGCTTGTAGATCATGAAAAGAATGCTTTATGTGATGGTTATATTGTTGAATTCATTCATGAAGCTACTGAAAATTATTATGAGGGAGGAATATATGCTTGTAGGAATTGCAATAGTATCAAGTTTCCTCTCTATGTGCTTAAAGTTTTGAAGTTATGCTTGTTTTACCTTCTTATGCAAGTTGATTCTTGTTCCCATAAGTTGTTTGCTCACAAAAACCCTATGAATAGGAGGTGGGTTAGACTTAAATGTGCTAGTCATATTCTTCATTATGCTCTCTTTATGTTTCAATTCTTATCTTTTATCATGTGAGCATCATTGAAATCATCATGCCAAGCTAGAGGCTTAAACGATAGCGCTTGTTGGGAGGCAACCCAATTTTATTTTTGTTCTTTGCTTTTTTCTCCTGTTTAGTAATAAATAATTCATCTAGCCTCTGTTATTATTGAGTTTTTATGTTTTAGTTAGTGTTTTTGCCAAGTAGAACCTTTGGGAAGACTTGGGGAAAGTCTTTGTGATCTTGCTGTAAAAAACAGAAACTTTAGTGCTCACGAGATTAGCTGCCATTTTTTACTGGAGAGTTCTATTAAGTTGATTCTTTTTGCGGAGGATTAATAGACAAATTACTCAGGTACAGAAGGTTATTTGAGAATTTTATGAGTTCCAGAAGTATACGTTTGATCCAGATTACTACAGACTGTTCTGTTTTTGAAATATTCTGTTTTCTATGTGTTGTTTGCTTATTTTGATGAATCTATGAGTAGTATCGAAGGGTATGAACCATAGATAAGTTGTAATACAGTAGATATTACACCAATATGAATTTATAATGAGTTCACAATAGTACCTAAGTGGTGATTTATTTTCTTATACTAACGGAGCTTACGAGTTTTCTGTTAAGTTTTGTGTTCTGAAGTTTTCAAGTTTTGAGTAAAGATTCGATGGACTATGGAATAAGGAGTGGCAAGAGCCTAAGCTTGGGGATGCCCAAGTCACCCCAAGGTAATATTAAAGGACAACCAAGAGCTTAAGCTTGGGGACGCCCCGGATGGCATCTCCTCTTTCGTCTTCGTTCATCGGTAACTTTACTTGGAGCTATATTTTTATTTACCACATGATATGCATTTTGCTTGGAGCGTCATTTTATTTTATTTTATTTTTCTTGATGTTTGAATAAAATACCAGGATCTGAAATTCTTAAATGTTAGAGAGTCTTCACATAGTTGCATAATTATTTTACTACTCATTGATCTTCACTTATATCTTTCGGAGTAGTTTGTTGTTTGCTCTAGTGCTTCACTTATATCTTTTAGAGCACGACGGCAGTTTTATTTTGAAGAAATAGATGAACTCTCGTGCTTCACTTATATTATTTTGAGAGTCTTTTAGAACAGCATGGTAATTTTCTTTGGTTATGAAATTGGTCCTAATATGATGGGCATCCAAGAGGGATATAATAAAAACTTTCATATTAAGTGCATTGAATATTATGAGAAGTTAGATACATGATGATTGTTTTGAGATATGAAGGTGGTAATATTATAGTATGCTAGTTGAGTAGTTGTGAATTCGATAAATACTTGTTCTAAAGTTTGTGATTCCCGTAGCATGCACGTATGGTGAATCGTTATGTGATGAAGTCGGAGCATGATTTATTTATTGATTGTCTTCCTTATGAGTGGCGGTCGGCGACGAGCGATGGTCTTTTCCTACCAATCTATCCCCCTAGGAGCATGCGCATAGTACTTTGTTTCGATAACTAATAGATTTTTGCAAAGTATGTGAGTTCTTTATGACTAATGTTGAGTCCATGGATTATACACACTCTCACCCTTCCACCATTGCTAGCCTCTCTAGTACCGGCAACTTCCGCCGGTACCATAAACCCACCATATACCTTCCTCAAAACAGCTACCATACCTACCTATTATGGCATTTCCATAGCCATTCCGATATGTATTGCCATGCAACTCTCTACCGTTCTGTTTATTATGACACGCTCCATCATTGTCATATTGCTATGAATTATCATGTAGTTGACATTGTATTTGTGGCAAAGCCACCGTTCATAATTCTTTCATACATGCCACTCTTGATTCATTGCACATCCCGGTACACCGCCGGACGCATTCATATAGAGTCATATTTTGTTCTAAGAATCGAGTTGTAATTCATGAGTTGTAAGTAAATAAAAGTGTGATGATCATCATTATTAGAGCATTGCCCCAGTGAGGAAAGGATGATGGAGACTATGATTCCCCCACAAGTCAGGATGAGACTCCGGACTAAAAAAGGCCATAAAAAAGAGAGTAAAGGCTCAAATAAAAAATGAGAGAAAAAGAGAGAAGGGGCTATGCTACTATCCTATTACCACACTTGTGCTTCAAAGTAGCACCATGATCTTCATGATAGAGAGTCTCATATGTTGTCACTTTCATATACTAGTGGGAATCTTTCATTATAGAACTTGGCTTGTATATTACAATGATGTGCTTCCTCAAAATGCCCTAGTTCTTCGTGAGCAAGCGAGTTGGATGCACACCCACTAGTTTCTTTTGTTGAGCTTTCATATACTTATAGCTCTAGTGCATCCGTTGCATGGAAATCCCTACTCACTCACATTGATATCTATTGATGGGCATCTCCATAGCCCATTGATACGCCTAGTTGATGTGAGACTATCTTCTCCTTTTTGTCTTCTTCACAACCACCATTCTATTCCACCTATAGTGCTATGTCCATGGCTCACACTCATGTATTGAATGAGGATTGAAAAAGTTTGAGAACATAAAAAGTATGAAACAATTGATTGGCTTGTCATCGGGGTTGTGCATGATTTAAATATTTTGTGTGGTGAAGATACAGCATAACCAGACTATATGATTTTGTAGGGATAGCTTTCTTTGGCCATGTTATTTTGAGAAGACATGATTGCTTTATTAGTATGCTTCAATTATTATTGTTTTCATGTCAATATTAAACTTTTGTCTTGAATCTTATGGATCTGAATATCCTTGCCACAATAAAGAAAATTACATGGATAAATATGTTAGGTAGCATTCCACATCAAAAATGGCAAGAGTTGGAATACAAATATGGCAAGTTACATACGGGGCGTTACAGCCCCCCATCCTCGTGGGCCCCTCGTGGCTGCCCTGACCGACTTCTTTCGCCTATATATGTCCATATACCCTAAAAACATCAAGGTACAGAATAGATCGGGAGTTCCGCCGCCAGAAGCCTATGTAGCCACCGAAAACCAATCTAGACCCGTTCCGGCACCCTGCCGGAGGGGGGAATCCCTCTTCGGTGGCCATCTTCATCATCCCAGTGCTCTCCATGATGAGGAGGGAGTAGTTCTCCCTCGGGGCTGAGGGTATGTACCAGTAGCTATGTGCTTGATCTCTCTCTCTCTCTCGTGTTCTTGAGGTGGTACGATCTTGATGTATTGCGAGCTTTGCTATTATAGTTGGATCTTGTGATGTTTCTCCCCCTCTAGTCTCTTGTAATGGATTGAGTTTTCCCTTTGAAGTTATCTTATCGGATTGAGTCTTTAAGGATTTGAGAACACTTGATGTATGTCTTGTGTGGGATACCCGTGGTAAGAATGGGGTATTCTATTGATCCACTTGATGTATGTTTTGGTGATCAATTTGCGGGTTCCGCCCATGAACCTATGCATAGGGGTTGGCACACGTTTTCGTCTTGACTCTCCGATAGAAACTTTGGGGCACTCTTTGAAGTTCTTTGTGTAGGTTGAATAGATGAATCTGAGATTGTGTGATGCATATCGTATAATCATACCCACGGATACTTGAGGTGACATAGGAGTATCTAGGTGACATTAGGGTTTTGGTTGATTTGTGTCGGTGTTATTCTAGTACGAACTCTATGATAGATTGAACGGAAAGAATAGCTTCATGTTATTTTACTACGGACTCTTGAATAGATAGATCAGAAAGGATAACTTTGAGGTGGTTTCATACCCTACCATAATCTCTTCGTTTGTTCTCCGCTTTTAGTGACTTTGGAGTGACTCTTTGTTGCATGTTGAGGGATAGTTATATGATTCAGTTATGTTATTATTGTTGAGACAACTTGCACTAGTGAAAGTATGAACCCTAGGCCTTGTTTCCTAGCATTGCAATACCGTTTACGCTCACGTTTATCATTAGTTACCTTGCTGTTTTTATATTTTCATATTACAAAAACCTTTATCTAATATCCATATTGCACGTGTATCACCATCTCTTCGCCGAACTAGTGCACCTATACAATTTACTATTGTATTGGGTGTGTTGGGACACAAGAGACTCTTTGTTATTTGGTTGCAGGGTTGTTTGAGAGAGACCATCTTCATCATACGCCTCCCACTGATTGATAAACCTTAGGTCATCCACTTGAGGGAAATTTGCTACTGTCCTACAAACCTCTGCACTTGGAGGCCCAACAACGTCTACAAGAAGAAGCTTGTGTAGTAGACATCATTCATACCCCCCGATACTAGCCATAGTTCCATCAAAATAAGCAAACAATACATGAAAAATAGAATCTGTCAAAACAGAACAATCTGTAGCAATCTGGAAGTTTCGAATACTTCTGTAACTCCAAAAATTCTGAAAAATTAGGACAACCGGGACAATTTGTATATTGATCTACTGCAATTGGAATTGGTATGTTATCGATCTCTGGTAAAAAATGAAAATTATTCTCGTTAGTGCATACTTTTCAGTTTTTATCAGCAAGATCAAACAACAATCACCCAAGAAGATCCTAAAAGCTTTACTTGGCACAAACACTAATTAAAACATAAAAAACACAATCATAACAGAGGCTAGATAAATTATTTATTACTAAACAGGAACAAAAATAAAATTGGGTTGCCTCCCAACAAGCGCTATCGTTTAACACCCCTAACTAGGCATAAAAGCAAGAATAGATATAGGTATTGCCATGATAATGATAAGGCAAATCGCGAAAACTCATCTCATACTCCCTACGTTCAGCATCAAGTTTTCTTTGTGGCAAGCAAAAGTAATCAAAAGGGCTTAATTTAATGGGACAAAAGTCCCCAAGATCAAGCTCGGGAGGTATTGGTTCCTCCTTTGGACCCTCATATTGCACAACCAATTCATCATTATAAGCATTCTTTTGGCAAAAAGTCATGAGCCGTTGTTCAAGGGAAAAACCTAACCCATTGTTCTGGATAGCAAAGTTATCATTAAGTTCATAAATCCTGTCAACTAGAACATCGGTAGGAATCCTTTTTTAAGGTTTTCATTAAAATAAACATGATCTAAAGATCGTAAGCGCATTATTGGAGGACGGCCGGCATCCACCCTATAATGCGCAAAAAATTCGTTGGCCTCTTTTATTGTAAATTTGAACTCATGAGCTAAAAAGATGGTAGCTGCTCGCTTAACATAAGAATGCTCAATATTGGAAAATTCTAAAAAAAAACCTCTGTATGCAAGGATGCATGTGGATAAATTGTCTTTCGAGTTCAACCACGAGCAAAGATATAGCGTCCGCAATACTACTAGTTTTATGAAGAATAGACCCGCCCATAGTGGGCAAAGCACCGACGCAAGTAAAGAAATCTTGAATAACTCCTTTTCCAATAATATTACCACTACCAATCCAAAACTTTTTAGTGTGTAAAATAGTAGGTTCTTCATCAGGGTAATCAAAAGCATCAATGTTTCCCCCATCGATACTACTACCCTTTTCAATGATAACCTCCCCAGTTTCAGACATGATGGCAACAAACCGCACTAAGAACGAACACACAAGAGGCAAGCAAAAAGAGGCGAATGGAAAAGGGGCGACTAAAACAGCAAAGGTGAAGTGGGGGAGAGGAAAACGAGAGGCAAATGGCAAATAATGTAATGCGGGGTAGAAGAGTTTATGATGGGTACTTGGTATGTCTTGACTTGAATGTAGATCTCCCCGGCAACGGCGCCAGAAATCCTTCTTGCTACCTCTTGAGCATGTGTTGGTTTACCTTGAAGAGGAAAGGGTGATGCAGCAAAGTAGTGCAAGTATTTCCCTCAGTTTTTGAGAACTAAGGTATCAATCCAGTAGGAGATAACACGCAAGTCACCTAGTACCTGCACAAACAATCAAGAACCTCGCAACCAACACGATAAAGGGGTTGTCAATCCCTTCACGGTCACTTGCAAAAGTGAGATATGATAAAGATAGTAAGGTAAATATTTTTGGTATTTTTGTTGTATAGATTGCAAAATAGTAAACGAGATGCTATATAAATAAAAGAGATGCAATACTATAAGAAAGAGACTCGGGGGGCATAGGTTTCACTAGTGGCTTCTCTCATGATAGCAAGTATTATGGTGGGTGAACAAATTACTGCCGAGCAATTGATAGAAGAGCGCATAGTTATGAGAATATCTAGGCAATGATTATGAACATAGCCATCACGTCCGTGTTAAGTAGACCGAAACGATTCTGCATCTACTACTATTACTCCACACATCGACCGCTATCCAGTATGAATCTAGAGTATTAAGTTCATAAGAACATAATAATGCTTTAGGCAAGATGACATGATGTAGAGGGATAAACTCAAGCAATATGATATAAACCCCATCTTTTTATCCTCGATGGCAACAATACAATACGTGCCTTGCTGCCCCTACTATCACTGGGAAAGGACACCGCAAGATTGAACCCAAAGCTAAGCACTTCTCCCATTGCAAGAAAGATCAATCTAGTAGGCCAAACTAAACCGATAATTCGAAGAGACTTGCAAAGATATCAAATCATGCATATAAGAATTCAGAGAAGAACCAAATATTGTTCATAGATAAACTTGATCATAAATCCACAATTCATAGGATCTCGGCAAACACACCGCAAAAGGAATTACAACGAATAGATCTCCAAGAACATCAAGGAGAACTTTGTATTGAGAACCAAAGAGAGAGAAGAAGCCATCTAGCTAATAACTATGGACCTGAAGGTCGGTGGTAAACTACTCACACATCATCGGAGAGGCTATGGTGTTGATGTAGAAGCCCTCCGTGATCGAATCCCCCTCCGACAGATCGTCGGAAAAGGCCCCAGATGGGATCTCACGGGTACAGAAGGTTGCGGCGGTGGAAAAGTGGTTTCGTGGCATCCCCTGATGTTTAGGGTATAAGAATATATATAGGCGAAAGAAGTACGTCGGTGGAGCTCCATGGGACCCACGAGGGTGGGGGCGCGCCTACCCCCCCTAGGCACGCCCTCCTGCCTAGTGGAAGCTTCACGGAGTTCTAGACTTCAACTCCAAGTCTCCTGGTTTGCGTTTGTTCCAAGAAAAATCCTCGCGAAGGTTTCGTTCCGTTTGGATTCCGTTTGATATTCCTTTTCTGCGAAGCACTAAAATAGGCAAAAAAAACAGAAACTGGCACCGGGCCTCCGGTTAATAGGTTAGTCCCAAAAATAATATAAAAGTGCATATCAAAGCCCATTAAACATCCGAAACAGATAATATAATAGCATGGAACAATCAAAAAGTATAGATACGTTGGAGATGTATCACTCGTCCCTGCCGACCCTGGCCTCCGCTCTCGCCATCTCCGCCGCCGAGCTCCACGCTCCAGCGCCTCGCTCGATCTGGATCGGAGGCGCCCGATCCCAAGCTCGCCGGCGCCCGCGACCTTCCCGTTGGCCGTCGACCTCGCCAGAGCGCGTTGCCGCCGCCTCAGGTGAGCAGCGCCCCTGCGTGCCCGTTTTCCCCTCTCCCTTGTTCTCCCTCTCACTGGAGCTCTCTCTCCCGCAGGTGACCGCACCCTACCGCCCTAGATCCCCGTGCTCCTTCGCCGTCGGCCGGATCCGCCGCTGGGAGGGCAGGTCTACTTGTCCCCGCCGCCCCTGGCCTCCGCTCTCGCCGTCCCCGCCGCCAAGCTCCTAGCGCCGCCGACCACGTGGGCTCCTGCAATGGCTGGCCCATCCGCGAGGCCCAGGCTTCCCGAGGCCCAGCTCCTTCCACGTTCCCGCGCGGCCCAGTCCGCAGCCAGCGCCAGGCCTCCTCTGCTTCCAGTCGGGCCCCAGCCCATGGGTGAGCAGCCAAACAGCTCCTCTCATGTGCTCCTATTGGGCCAGCCAGATTCGGCCCGTGTTGTTTTTTCGTGACATGCGATTTTGCTAATTATTCCAGAGAAAACAGTTTTATAGGAAACCCCTTGCATTTCATGCATATAATAACTCATGATTTGTGCATCGGATTAAAATAAGTTATATATGAAAAATTCTTAGAATTTTTTCTAGTTTCATAATTTCCAACTTTCATCCATGTTTAAAATGTTTAAAATGGTGTTTGAATTTAATTTGCATATTGCCATGTTAAAATGATTTAATTCATAACTAATTAATCATAGCTCGGATTTAAATAAACTTTATATGCAAATGGGGTAGAAAAATTCCTAGTTTAACATGGTGCACTCATCTTGCATGTTTAACAACTCTAAAATATGGTTTAGGGCAGAACAGTACAAAATTCATAATATGCATATGGGGATTTTTCGGATTTGTTGTTTGTTGTTCCGGCCTCATTTAAACTTGCCTAAATAGTTAGTTTACTTATGCTTCACCTCTTGTCATGTTAACAAACATTTAATATTGTTGAGTACCTAACCGGGAGTGAACTAAATAATCAAATGTGGTGTTTCGTCAACATACATCTTGTTACATGTTGAGCTCCACTTAACTTGTAGTTTTGTTTGTGCACCTTGCCATGCCATGCATATTTAAACCGGACATGCATCATCCTTGGTTGTGCATCATGCCATGTTTATGCTTATGTGTTTACCATGTTGCTTGCTTATTTTGGGTTTGCGTCTCTCGTTAGCTTCGGCTCCATTCCGGAGTTGTGAGGATTCGTTCGACTACGTCCGTTTGTCTTCTTCATGGACTCGTTCTTCTTCCTTGCGGGATCTCAGGCAAGATGACCATTACCCTCGATATCACTTCTATCTTTGCTTGCTAGTTGTTTGTTCTATCGCTGTGTCGCGCTACCTACCACTTGTTTATCTTGCCTCCCATATTGCCATGTCAAGTCTCTAACCCACCTTCCTAGAAAACTATTGTTTGGCTATGTTACCGCTTTTCCTCAACCCCTCTTATAGCGTTGTTAGTTGCAGGTTAAGTTGAAGATTGCTCCATGTTGGAACATGTTTATGTTGGCATATCACAATATCTCTTATTTAATTAATGCATCTATATACTTGGCAAAGGGTGGAAGGCTTGGTCTTTTGCTCGGTGTTTTGTTCCACTCTTGCCGCCTTAGTTTCAGTCATACCGGTGTTATGTTCCTTGATTTTGCATTCCTTACGCGGTTGGGGTTATCGGACCCCCTTGATAGTTCGCTTTGAATAAAACTCCTCCAGCAAGGCCCCACCTTGGTTTTACATTTGCCTAACAACCTATAACTTTCCCTTGGGGTTGCAAACCTGAGGGTCATCTTTATTTTACCCCCCCCCTCCCGGGCCAGTGCTCCTCTCAGTGTTGGTCCTAAACGAGTAGACTGCAGGGCCACCTCGGGGAAACTTGAGGGTTGGTTTTACTCATAGGATGTCTCATCTGGTGTGCCCTGAGAACGAGATATGTGCAACTCCTATCAGGATTTGTCGGCACATTCGGGCAGTCTTGCTGGTCTTGTTTTACCATTGTCGAAATGTCTTATAACCGGGATTCCGAGTCTGATCGGGTTGTTCCGAGAGAAGGAATATCCTTCGCTGATCGTGAGAGCTTGTGATGGGCTAAGTTGGGACACCCCTGCAGGGTATAAACTTTCAAGAGCCGTGCCCGTGGTTATGTGGCAGATGGGGAATTTGTTAATATCCGGTTGTAGAGAACTTGACACTTGACTTAACTAAAATGCATAAACCGCGTGTGTAGCCGTGATGGTCTCTTTTCGGCGGAGTGCGGGAAGTGAACACGGTTTGGGTTATGTTTGAACGTAAGTAGTTTCAGGATCACTTTTTGATCGCTTCTAGCTTCACGACCGTTGCATAGCTTCTCATCTTACTCTTATTTGCGTATGTTAGACACCATTTTTGCTTAGCGCTTGCTGCAACTCCACCTCACTACCACATCCTACCCATAATCTTAAATAGTCTTGATCTTGCGGGTTTTGAGATTGCTGAGTCCTCGTGACTGACAGATACTACCAAAACAGTTGTAGGTGCCGATGATACCAGTGCAGGTGATGCTACCGAACTCAAGTGGGAGTTCGACGAGGACCTTGGTCGTTACTACATGTCATTTCCTGATGATCAGTAGTGGAGCCCAGTTGGGACGATCAGGGATCTACTAGTTGGGTTATCTTCTTTTTCATTTGGTTGTCCGTAGCCGGACTATGAGTGTATTCTGATGATGTATGACTTATTTGAATATTGTGTGGCATGGCGAGTGTAAGCCAACTCTATTTATCCCTTTCTTGTTCATTATATGGGATGTTGTGAAGATGACCCTTCTTGCGACAAAACCACTATGCGGTTATGCCTCTAAGTTGGCCTCAACACGTGGGAGCTATAGCCGCATCATGGGCGTTACACCTCCGTGCTGCTTCGGCGGCGCGGCGGGACCTCTGTGCTGCTACGACTGTGCAATGGGACATGTCGGCTCCGTTCGCGGCAAGGCGAGACATCTCACGTGCTTCTGCTTCCATGCTCGCATCTCCCTGGTGGCAATCTCTCGACCCAGAACTCACGCTGGCCATGGCAGACGCAAGGGAACGATGATGAATGACTTGATTGTTTTTGTGGATGAGGAGTTGAGGAGGAATGTGTAGTCATCTTGGAGTTGTAGTATTTATAAACGAGTACTAATACGCTCCTAAGTGGGAAACCGTTTAGGTTTCGATCGGTGTGAACAGGTTTGCAATTTGGAATGTGACGGGACGCAGGCTCAAAATTTACTGACGGTTATAAGTGCGTCACTATTCCCGGAAGGCGTAACATGATCACGTATGCATTCTCAGCTGTTTACGTGGCGTTTGCACCGTAGGGTGCACCGCAATAGGCAATGTTCACACACGTATTGTTCCAACAACCGTGCGCGCTCGTTATTACCATCGCGCACGCTTCTTTTAATTAGAATGTGCGTGCCTGTCTAGCGCACACACGTTGATCTATCTAACTATTTCAGTTTGTTATGGCTAATCACAAATAGTTCATCCGTGTGAAGTGTATGCCATCAATTGCAGACACTTTTTTTCCTAATAATCGCAGACTCTTTGATCTGGCTGACCTATTTCTGTTCTGTTGCCTAATCGCAAATAGTTAATCCATCTGAAGCGTATGCCCTCCATGACACACACCTTTATCTAGCTACCCGTTTCTATTGTTCCTCCTCATCAAAAACAGTTCATCCGAGTGAACCGTATGCTGTATATCGCACATGCCTTCATCTGGCTGCCTGTTTCTTTTGTTCCTCCTCATCGCAAACAGTTCATTTAACTGAACCGTACGCCCTGCATCACACACGTAACTAAAATCTGAACTGTGTTTGATGGCTCCAGCATCGCAAACGTTTTGCACCTTTTTGACGGTTCTTTTACACCACCATTTGCGATTATTGCATCGCACACAGCTTCGTCGAAGGGTCTCTGATCGTAGTGACGTGTTAGCAGCGTCCTGCAGTAGTGCCGGTTGTACTCACTGCTGACAGAGACGTGCATTGTTGGGTCATGTATGCTGCTACCTCTAGAGCATGCGTTGGTTTTCCCTTGAAGAGGAAAGGGTGATGCAGCAAAGTAGCGTAAGTATTTCCCTCAGTTTTTGAGAACCAAGGTATCAATCCAGTAGCAGATAACACGCAAGTCACCTAGTACATGCACAAACAATCAAGAACCTCGCAACCAACGCGATAAAGGGGTTGTCAATCCCTTCATTGTCACTTGCAAAAGTCAGATCTAATAAAGATAGTAAGGTAAATATTTTTGGCATTTTTGTTGTATAGATTGGAAAATAGTAAATGAGATGCAATGTAATAAGAAAGAGACCCGAGGGCCATAGGTTTCACTAGTGGCTTCTCTCATGATAGCAAGTACTAACGGTGGGTGAACAAATTACCGCCGAGCAATTGATAGAAGAGTGCATAGTTATGAGAATATCTAGGAAATGATTATGAAATATAAGCATCACGTCCGTGTTAAGTAGACTGAAACGATTCTGCATCTACTACTATTACTCCACACATCGACCACTATCCAGCATGCATCTAGAGTATTAAGTTCATAAGAACAGAGTAATGCTTTTGGCAAGATGACATGATGTAGAGGGATAAACTCAACCAATATGATATAAACCCCATCTTTTTATCCTCGATGGCAACAATACAATACGTGCCTTGTTGCCCCTGCTGTCACTGGGAAAGGACACCGCAAGATTGAACCCAAAGCTAAGCACTCCTCCCATTGCAAGAAAGATCAATCTAGTAGGCCAAACTAAACCGATAATTCGAAGAGACTTGCAAAGATATCAAATCATGCATATAAGAATTCAGAGAAGAACCAAATATTGTTCATAGATAAACTTGATCATAAATCCACAATTCATCGGATCTCGGCAAACACACCGCAAAAAGTATTACATCGAATAGATCTCCAAGAACATCGAGAAGAACTTTGTATTGAGAACCAAAGAGAGAGAAGAATCCATCTAGCTAATAACTATGGACCCTCTGTGAGAGGCTATGGTGTTGATGTAGAAGCCATCTGTGATCGAATCCCCCTCCGGCAAATCACCGAAAAAGGCCCAGATGGGATCTCATGGGTACAGAAGGTTGCAGCGGTGGAAAAGTGGTTTCGTGGCTCCCCCTGATGTTTTTAGGGTATAAGAGTATATATAGGCGAAAGAAGTAAGTCGGTGGAGCTCCGTGGGACCCACGAGGGTGGGGGCGCGCCTACCCTCTGGGCGTGCCCTCCTGCCTCATGGAAGCTTCACGGAGTTCCAGACTTCAACTCCAAGTCTCCTGGTTTGTGTTTGTTCCAAGAAAGATCCTCGCGAATGTTTCGTTCCGTTTGGATTCCGTTTGATATTCCTTTTCTGCGAAACACTAAAATAGGCACAAAAAACAGAAACTGGCACTGGGCCTCCGATTAATAAGTTAGTCCCAAAAATAATATAAAAGAGCATACTAAAGCCCATTAAACATCAAAAACAGATAATATAATAGCATGGAATAATCAATAATTATAGATACGTTGGAGACGTATCAACCATCCCCAAGCTTAATTCCTACTCGTCCTCGAGTAGGTAAATGATAAAAATAGAATTTTTGATGTGGAATGCTACCTGATAACCCACAAGTATAGGGGATTAATTGTAGCCTCTTTCGATAAGTAAGAGTGTCGAACCCAACGAGGAGCTAAAGGTAGAACAAATATTCCCTCAAGTTCTATCGACCACCGATACAACTCTACGCACGCTTGACGTTCGCTTTACCTAGAACAAGTATGAAACTAGAAGTACTTTGTAGGTGTTGTTGGCTAGGTTTGCAAGATAATAAAGAGCATGTAAATAAAAAGTAGGGGCTGTTTAGATAAAGACACAACTAAGTTTGGTCTAGTAAAGAGCTTTTTGTTACGAGAAAGTTGTTTGTCCCTAGGCAATCGATAACTAGATCGGTAATCATTATTGCAATTTTATTTGAGGGAGAGGCATAAGCTAACATACTTTATCTACTTGGATCATATGCACTTATGATTGGAACTCTAGCAAGCATCCGCAACTACTAAAGATCATTAAGGTAAAACCCAACCATGGCATTAAAGTATCAAGTCCTCTTTATCCCATACGCAAACAACCTACTTACTCGGGTATGTGCTTCTGTCACTCACGCCGCCCACCATAAGCAAATCATGAACATATTGCAAACCCTACAGCGGGGATCCCTCACGCTTGCGCGACACGGAGAGCACCATAGGACAGCACCAATAATAAAACATGCAACTCAAACCAATCACGATCATCAAATAGCCCATAGGACAAAATGGATCTACTCAAACATCATAGGATAGCCATACATCATTGGGAAATAATATATAGCGTTGAGCACCATGTTTAAGTAGAGATTACAGCGGGTAAGAGAGAGGTTACACCGCTGCATATAGGGGGGGAATAGTTGGTGATGATGGTGGTGAAGTTGTTGGTGAAGATTGTGGTGATGACGATGGCCCCCGGTGGCACTCCGGTGCACCGGAAGCGAGGGGGAGAGAGCCCCCCTCCTTCTTCTTCTTCTTCTTCCTTAACCTCCTCCCTAGATGGGAGAAGGGTTTCCCCACTGGTCCTTGGTCTCCATGGCATGGGAGGGGCGAGAGCCCCTTCGAGATTGGATATGTCTCTCTGTCTCTCTCTGTTTCTGCGTTCTCAGATTCTACCCTTTCACCGTTTCTTATATTCCCAGAGATCCGTAACTCCGATTGGGTTGAAATTTTAACACGATCTCTATCTGGATATTAGCTTTCTTGCGGCGAAAAAAGGGCATCAACCGCCTTACGGGGTGGCCACAAGGGTCAGGGGCGCACCCCCTGCCTCGTGGCCCCCTCGGGCATCGTCTCGCGTGGATTTTTCTTCCCAAAAAACACATATATTCCAAAAAAATCTCCGTCAGTTTTTATCCCGTTTGGACTCCGTTTTATATGGATATTCTGCGAAACAAAAAACATGCAACAAACAGGAACTGGCACTGGGCACTGGATCAATATGTTAGTCCCAAAAATAATATAAAAAGTTGCTAAAAGTATATGAAAGTTGTAGAATATTGGCATGGAACAATCAAAAATTATAGATACGACGGAGACGTAACACTACCTAACATAATTTTCAATGTAATTTCCTTTATTGTGGCATGCATGTTCATATCCAAAAGATTCAAGACAAAAGTTTAATATTGACATAAAAATAATAATACTTCAAGCATACTAACCAAGCAATTATGTCTTATCAAAATAACATAACGAAAGAAAGCTCATCCCTACAAAATCATATAGTTTGGCCATTCTTCATCTCTGTCACACAAAATGCTCCCATCATGCACAACCCCGATGACTAGCCAAGCAATTGTTTCATACTTAGCCTTTTCATACCTTTTCAACTTTTACGCAATATATGAGCGCGAGCCATGGACATAGCACTATGGGTGGAACAGAATGGTGGTTGTGGAGAACACAAAAAGGGAGGAAGATAGTCTCACATCAACTAGGCGTATCAATGGGCTATGGAGATGCCCATCGATAGATATCAATGTGAGTGAGTAGGGATTGCCATGCAACAGATGCACTATAGCTATAAGTGTATGAAATCTCAACAAAAGAAACTAAGTGGGTGTGCATCCAACTTGCTTGCTCACGGAGACCTAGGGCAATTTGAGGAAGCCTGTCATTGGAATATACAAGCCAGGTTCTATAATGTAAAATTCCCACTAGTATATGAAAGTGACAACATAAGAGACTCTCTATCATGAAGATCATGGTGCTACTTTGAAGCACAAGTGTGGTAAAAGGATAGTAACATTGCCCCTTCTCTATTTTTCTCTCATTTACTTTTTTATTTTCTCTTTTTTTTTGTTCGGGCCTTCTTTTTTATGGCCTCTTTTTTTCGTCCAGAGTCTCATCCTGACTTGTGGGGGAATCATAGTCTCCATCATCCTTTCCTCACATGGGACGATGCTCTAATAATGAAGATCATCACACTTTTATTTACTTACAACTCAAGAATTACAACTCGATACTTAGAACAAAATATGACTCTATGTGAATGCCTCCGACGGTGTACCGGGATGTGCAATGAATCAAGAGTGACATGTGTAAGAACTTATGAATGGTGGCCATGCCACAAAGATGATGTCAACTACATGATCATGCAAAGCAATATGACTATGATGAAGCGTGTCATAATAAACGGAACGGTGGAAAGTTGCATGGCAATTTATCTCGGAATGCCTATGGAAATGCCATAATAGGTAGTTATGGTGGCTGTTTTGAGGAAGGTAAATGATGGGTTTATGGTGACGGCGAAAGTTGCGCGGCACAAGAGAGGCTAGCAATGGTGGAAGGGTGAGAGTGCGTATAATCCATGGACTCAACATTAGTCATAAAGAACTCACATACTTATTGCAAAAGTCTACAAGTCATCAAAAACAAGAACTACGCGCATGCTCCTAGAGGGATAGATTGGTAGGAAAAGACCATCGCTCGTCCCCGACCGCCACTCATAAGGAAGGAACTCAAAGAACACCTCATGCTTCAAATTTGTCACACAACGGTTACCATACGTGCATGCTATGGGACTTGCCAACCTTAACACAAGTACTTCCCAATTTCACAATTACTCAACTAGCATGACTCTAATATCACCATCTTTATATCTCAAAACAATTGTCAAGTATTAAACTATTCAATGCACTCTATACGAAAGTTTTTATTATACCCATCTTGAATGCCCACATATTAGGACTAATTTTATGGCCAAAGAAAATTACCATGCTGTTATAAAAGACTCTCAAAATAATATAAGTGAAGCATGAGAGATCAATAATTTCTGTAAAATATAACCACCATCGTTCTCTAAAAATATATAAGTGAAGCACTAGAGCAAAATTATCTAGCTCAAAAGATATAAGTGAAGCACATAGAGTATTCTAATAAATTCCGATTCATGTGTGTCTCTCTCAAAAGGTGTGTACAGCAAGGATGATTGTGGTAAACTAAAAAGCAAAGACTCAAATCATACAACACGTTTCAAGCAAAACACATATCATGTGGTGAATAAAAATATAGCCTCAAGTAAACTTACCGATAGACGAAGACGAAAGAGGGGATGCCTTCCGGGCCATCCCCAAGCTTAGGCTTTTGGTTGTCCTTGAATTTTACCTTGGGGTGCCTTGGGAATCCCCAAGCTTAGGCTCTTGTCACTCCTTGTTCCAAAAACTTGAAAACTTAACAACACAGAACTAAACAGAAAATCTCATGCGCTTCGTTAGTATAAGAAAACAAACCACCACTTTAATATACTGTAATTAACTCATTCTTTATTTATATCGGTGTTAAACCTACTGTATTCCAACTTGTCTATGGTTCATACCCCCCGATACTAGCCATAGTTTCATCAAAATAAGCAAACAACACATGAAAAACAGAATCTGTCAAAACATAATAGTATGTAGCAATCTGGAGGTTTTGAATACTTCTATAACTCCAAAAATTCTGAAAAATTAGGATGATCTAAATAGTTTTTATATTGATCTACTGCAGTTGTAATTGGTATTTTATCGCTCTCTGATAAAAAATGAAAATTATTCTCGTGAGTGCATACTTTCTGTTTTTATCAGCAAGATCAAACAAGAATCACCCAAGAAGATCCTAAAGGCTTTACTTGGCACAAACACTACTTATAACATAAAAAACACAATAATAATAGAGGCTAGATAAATTATTTATTACTAAACAGGAACAAAAGTAAAGAAAAAAATAAAATTGGGTTGCCTCCCAACAAGCGCTATCGTTTAACGCCCCTAGCTAGGCATAAAAGCAAGAATAGATCTAGGTATTGCCCTCTTTGGTATTTATCTTTTTAATGGAGTTATGCTTGGATCCAGGAGGTTCCTTACGTTTCCCTTCATGCTTGGAGATTTTTATATCTAGAGCATCTAACCGCTTATTGCAAAGAGTGATCAACGTATTCATACGGTGAAGGTTCCCACCAACATTTTTAAGAGGCTCAATAGATTTTTGCAATTCGCACAATTTCACTAAAATTTGGGTTCCTTCTTGAGTAAGATGTAGTTCCTTTTGTGGGGGAAGTACTCCTACTATTCCCTCTATAATTTCATAAGCAATATTGGGATCAATTTCAATAAAATTACGTTTAGTGGCAAAATCCAAGAGTTGTCTATGGGATATGATTAGCCCAACATAAAAATTACGAAGTAAAATCTTGAAATCTCCTCCTATAGTGCAACCACGAAAGGATTCTATCATCCTATACCAAGCATCTTTTAAGTTTTCTCCTTGTCTTTGTTTGAAGTGAAGAACTTCAAAATCGGGAGACGAAGGAAGGGAGAAAGGGCTAGCCATGATAGCGAAACAAACGATCTAACACACGGTCACACAAGAGGCGAGCGAAAAGAGGCAAATGGAAAAGGGGCGAATAAAACGGCAAAGGTGAGGTGGGGGAGAGGAAAACGAGAGGCAAATGGGAAATAATGTAATGCGAGGGAGAAGAGTTAATGATGGGTACTTGGTATGTCTTGACTTGAGCGTAGATCTCCCCGAAAATGGTGCCAGAAATCCTTCTTGCTACCTCTTGAGCATGCGTTGGTTTTTCCTTAAAGAGGAAAGGGTGATGCAGCAAAGTAGCGTAAGTATTTCCCTTAGTTTTTGAGAACGAAGGTATCAATCCAGTAGGAGATAACACGCAAGTCACCTAGTACCTGCACAAACAATCAAGAACCTCGCAACCAACACGATAAAGGGGTTGTCAATCCCTTCACGGTCACTTGCGAAAGTGAGATCTGATAAAGATAGTAAGGTAAATATTTTTGGTATTTTTGTTGTATAGATTGCAAAATAGTAAACGAGATGCGATATAAATAAAAGAGATGCAATACTATAAGAAAGAGACTCGGGGGGCATAGGTTTCACTAGTGGCTTCTCTCATGATAGCAAGTATTATGGTGGGTGAACAAATTACTGCCGAGCAATTGATAGAAGAGCGCATAGTTATGAGAATATCTAGGCAATGATTATGAACATAGCCATCACGTCCGTGTTAAGTAGACCGAAACGATTCTGCATCTACTACTATTACTCCACACATCGACCGCTATCCAGTATGCATCTAGAGTATTAAGTTCATAAGAACAGAATAATGCTTTAGGCAAGATGACATGATGTAGAGGGATAAACTCAAGCAATATGATATAAACCCCATCTTTTTATCCTCGATGGCAACAATACAATACGTGCCTTGCTGCCCCTACTGTCACTGGGAAAGGACACCGCAAGATTGAACCCAAACCTAAGCACTTCTCCCATTGCAAGAAAGATCAATCTAGTAGGCCATACTAAACGGATAATTCGAAGAGACTTGCAAAGATATCAAATCATGCATATAAGAATTCAGAGAAGAACCAAATATTGTTCATAGATAAACTTGATCATAAATCCACAATTCATCGGATCTCGGCAAACACACCACAAAAAGTATTACATCGAATAGATCTCCAAGTACATCAAGGAGAACTTTGTATTGAGAACCAAAGAGAGAGAAGAAGCCATCTAGCTAATAACTATGGACCCGAAGGTCTGTGGTAAACTACTCACACATCATCGGAGAGGCTATGATGTTGATGTAGAAGCCCTCCGTGATCAAATCCCCCTCCGGCAGATCTCCAGAAAAGGCCCGAGATGGAATCTCACGGGTATAGAAGGTTGCGGCGGTGGAAAAGTGGTTTTGTGGCTCTCCCTGATGTTTTTAGGGTATAAGAGTGTATATTGGCGAAAGAAGTACGTCGGTGGAGCTCCGTGTGGCCCACGAGGGTGGGGGCGCGCCTACCCCCCTAGGCGCGCCCTCCTGCCTCATGGAAGCTTCGTGGAGTTCCAGAATTCAACTCCAAGTCTCCTGGTTTGCGTTTGTTCCAAGAAAGATCCTTGCGAAGGTTTCGTTCCGTTTGGATTCCGTTTGATATTCCTTTTCTGTTGAACACTAAAATAGGCAAAAAACAGAAACTGGCACTGGGCCTCCGGTTAATAGGTTAGTCCCAAAAATAATATAGAAGTGCATATTAAAGCCCTTTAAACATCCAAAACAGATAATATAATAGCATGGGACAATAAAAAAATATAAATACGTTGGAGGCGTATCATATGCCTCTCCATGTAAGTTTATGCCACCTTGGGTTTATGACTAGTCATGTCGGCCCGGGTTCTCTGTCATATGGATGCTAGCGACGCTATCATATACATGAGCCAAAAGGCGCCAACGGTCCCGGCCTAGGTAAGGCTGCAGTCATGGGAATACCGTGCGTGAGGTCGCAAAGTAATATGTTGTGTTACATGCTAGATCGGTGTGACTTAGGATCGGGGTCTCGACATAGGGTTTGGCCAGAGAGGTCGACGATGACCTTGTAGGGTGTCTGGTTGGTCTGGATGTCTGCCACGCGGCGAATCCGCGACATCGGCATGGACGCAAAGCCGGCGTCCAACGCGCTCGGTGAACAGGGAGGATGATGGAGGGGGCAAGTTTGGCTGGGCTGCACTGTTGTGCAGCTGAGCCAAGTGCACACTGCAACCTTTCCCCTCGTTTTTTAAACTATTTCTAATTTATTAGCTCATGTTTCTATTTAGTTTCAGCTATCAAATGAATTTTATTGAAAATAATATTTGGCACGTAAATATTGGGTCATATAATGGAGCTGCACACTAGGTTTCAATTCATTTTGAAAAGGATAAATATTTGTTTATTTTTAAAAGGTTAATCGAAATGTTGTTTGCTCCTGCTTTAATTATCTTTAAGGCATATAAACATTCCCAATAATGTTGGTTGATGTTTGTTAATTAGCTAGTGAATATTTACAACCTTTTGAACATTTTTAATTCACTATTTTAAGAAATTATAATTTGACTCATTATAAGATTTAAACTTAGTTTGAAACAAGTGAGGTTTAGCAAAATTTTAATTATGATGACCTGGCATCATTAACAGGGATTTAATGTAGCTTAACTGTCAGGGTGCCACAAATCTCCTCCACTACAAGAAATCTCATCCCGAGATTTAACAGGTGGAGTAAGGGGGAAAGTTCTGGTTATGAAATTCTAACGGATCTTCTCGTTGTTGGTTGTTCTTCTCGAAGAAGTTGTTCCCTTCCGTTGATGTCTTCATTTCTCTGCATCAATGCATCATGATGAAGTTGTCGTTCTTCCTTCCGGATCTTCATCATACTTATCGAAAAGATAAGGGGGGACTCGGGAAGGACAGAGCTCGACACATGTTAGGTACCTAGGGGCTATCTCAGTGAATGAGGCATAGAGGCATCTCTCGAGCTAAAATCCAAGAAATACATCGAGAGCAAAGTAAGAAGGTACGGTAAGAAGTTGCAAGTGGATAGGCAATCATTCGTTGCCTGGAATAGAGTGTGAAAGTGATCTAGAGCAACGGGAATACTATTGCATCAGATACAAAAATAGATCTGTAGGAAGGTGGTTCGTGAATTACCTACAAAGCCAAGCGTGGGGAATAACACTGGAAATAGGGTGTACATGAGAGTCAGGTTTCGATCCTGTGGAACTGTGGGTTTTGGGCCCACCATGTGGGTTAAAAGTAGGAAGGGCGCCGACATTTTGCACGGTCATGATAGCAAGCCATATTAGAGGATAGCTTGTCATCTGTGTCGGCAACAACATCGGTACCAAGGGAGGGGGCGAAGAGAACCATTTTCATGCTCATTGAAACAAGGCGGACCAATAGGCAAAGTTCTCGTCCACCAGCGGTTACCGGAATGTCATCAACAGTAGTAACAGGGTCTTTCTGACAGAGTGGTACACCGAGGTTCTTACATAAGCAGGGGATTATTATTGCTTAGATCATATAAATCACAAGAAAGGTTAAACAAAAAATGGAAAGGAAAAATGTGTTTATACCCCAAGTATTTAGAGTATATCCTGCCCAAGGAAGAGTAAAGCATGATATACCTGTCAGGGTGGCAAATACGTAACCCTTTAAATAAAAGGGGCAAGGAGAATCATGATGTTTACCCATAATCGATGTTTGGATAATTGATCAGGAGACACTAGTCATTGTGATTTTGATGTTCCTGTTGATGATTCGAGTACCACAGACATGCTTCGGGATAACATTGACATGGTCATCAAGTAAAGGTCAGACTTTGGATACACGAAGGATCCATCGGAAAGTATCTTCGGAATCTTCTGATGAAGCAGGCGATCATCTGGAATGAAGGGCTCTCTGGGAGAAAGTAGTTACGATAACCTAGAGTTAGAGTTAGTAAAATCTTTAACCCAAATAGAAGAGAGATCAGATTCCCAGAGTAATGACGAGGAATAAAAGAACCTAATACCACCCAATTGTGATGTTGCCCGTAAGCCACACAACAATGTTAGTAAAAGTTTTTCCAAAGACTAGACTCAACTTCCGCCAAGGAGTTGGAAAGGGGGCTACCTATAGGTAGTTGGCTCTTATAACAACTTGTGACGCCCCCGATTCAATCATACACGCAAATGTGTACGATCAAAATTAGGGACTCATGGGAAGATATCACAACACAACTCTAGACCCAAATTAAAATAATACAAGCTTTATATAACAAGCCAGGGGCCTCGACGGCTTGAATACATCAGCTCGAAAACAAACGAGCTAGCGGAAGCAACAATATCTGAGTACAGACATAAGTTAAACAAGATCTGCCTTAAGAAGGCTAGCACAAACAACAAAAACGATAAAAAAGGCAAGGGCCCATGCTTGAGAACCTCCTTACTCCTGGACGCCAGCGGTCTCCACGTAGTAGTAGGCTCTTTTGGGGTAGTAGTAGTCGTCACTGGTAGCATCTGGCTCCTGGGCTCCACCATCTGGTTGCCGCATCCAAGAAGAATGGAAAGAGGTGGAAAACGGGGAGAAAAGTAACCGTGAGTACTCATCCAAAGTACTCGCAAGCAAGGATCTACACTACATATGCATCGATATTAAAGAAATGGGTAGTATCTGTGGACTAAACTGCATAATGCCATAATAGAGGGGAAAGCCTTGCCTATCAAAGACTAGCATCTTCTTGAAGCCACCATCTTGCAGCATTTAGAAGAGCGCAGAATAGCATTTTTTTAAAAGCAAGCATGTTGTAGCATTAACGCCTAGACATCCTTTCTCAACTCCCTGCGAGAAAGCAACCTCGGAGCCATCACATCCAATCCACATCTCAATAACAAATTCTAGTTGTAAAGATCGAAATACAACTCCAAGTCATCCTGTTATTATGGACACGGCTATTCGAATAGATTAACCTCCCTGTAGGGGTGCACCACATTACCCAACATGCTCGATCACTCTGGCCGGACACACTTTCCTAGGTCATGCCCAGCCTCGAAAGATCAACACGTTGCAGTCCTACCTAGGACCAACAGGGAGGTCAGCACACCGGTCTGAATCCTATGCGCACAGGGGTCTTGGGCCCATCGCCTGTTGCACACCTTCATGTTGCATGGGCGACTGGTGAGCAGACCTGGAAGCCTCCATTACAAAGGAGGGTGCTTTACGCGGTCCAACCTGACGCACACCGCTCAGTCGCTGACGTTTGGAAAGCTTCGGCTAATACTACAACGTCGAGTGCCCATAACTGTTCCCGCATGGTGGTTAGTGCATATAGGCCAGTGGCCAACTCAGATCAAATACCCAATCTCGTTAGTGTCTTGGGAGTGCGCGGTAACGAGCGGAGACTCACGATCATGTGACCCCGTCGCCCCGTCTCGTGGACTTGCGGCAAGGGCCCGAAATGCCCGGCTGTGCCATGTAAAAATCTCGTGGGTACCCTCCAGGTCAACCCGACTACACATCAACTCACGGGTACCCCTCAGGGCCGACCCGACTTTAGTAACATGGTTATGTGGTAAAGTCAAAGTAACCGTGTGCCCATAACATCAAGGGGAAACCTGAGGAATCACCCTCGATAGATTCCCACTCGATGTAACCATCAAGGTGGACTTGGAGGAATCACCCTCGATGGTCCACACTTGAGGGGTTGCACGACATAGTCGTTATCGGGAGTGGTGAAGGAGTGATCACCCTCGAAGACCACGAACGATTAGCTACACTACAGAGTATAGACTTAACATCAGAAAGTGCTATACGAGGTATCACCCTTATCACTCGATAGTAGCTCTGCAGATTTGTACAACTAAGGGGGTGTGATGTGATGTGTCGGGCTCTGGAAGTCGATCATGTTGATCGTGTCATCTATCATCAAGCGGGGGCAACTCGGACAAGGTGAGGGGTCACTGATGGATCACTATCCAAACAATACGAAGCAGTTTAGGATAAGTAGGTAAGGTACAAGAGCATGTTACAAGAGCAGGCTGTGCATCAGAATAGAAGCAATCAAGTACAGTAGGCAGTAGCAAAATCTAATGCAAGCAAAAGAGATAATGGAATGGGCGATGTCGGAATGATCAAGGGGTTTGCTTGCCAAGAAGCTCTATAGACGGATACAGACCCACGAAGGTGAAGTAGTCGATCACCAGGTCAACAACGGTCTCGGGGTCTATCGCGGTATCGGGGTCTACCGAAAAAGAAGCAACAAAGGGGAAATAACTAAATAACAGAGCAAACAATAGCATCACAAAGCACGACATAGCAAAACGATGTGCTAGGGGTGACCTAACGCAATGCTACACATTATAGACTCACAGGGAAAACATCTGGGGAAGTTTTCCCGACGTTTGGTATTTTTCGGACAGATGAATCAAAGAGGACGGATCCATGTTCGCATTGCTAGAGGCATGTGACAGACGAACTGATGGCATATTCGGATTCTTCATATTTTTCTTAGTAACTTCCATATATAAATTATTTTCATCCAAGTTATGGATTGTTTTATATTAATTTTCAAAGTTTTAAACATATTCTAAAAATTCCTAGATTTAGTATTAATTCAAAAATAAATAGAAAGTGCTAAGTGTACCCACTGTGGGCTAGCCACAGAGGCTTAAATGTGGGGTCAGTGGGCCCGGCAGACTGCCCAGTCAACCGTCAACGATGACTGGTCAATGAGTGAATAGTGAATGGTGGGACCCATATGTCATTGACATGGATACTAAATAGAGTAGTTAATTTAGTTTAATTAATGGTGGGGCCCGTACATCAGTGACACATGAGGGGGTTAGTTAGGCGTTAATGATGTGACACGTCAGCAAGTTAATGGTGGCTAACCGCCGGCGTTAAGCCGAGGTGCCGGAGTTGGCTTTCCCGCAGTGGGTGGGCGCGTTGGGAAGCTAGGGCTCGCGCAGTTCGGGTGGTGGCCGCGGGGTGGCCGGAGGTGGTGTGTAGCGACGACGGCGTCGAGCTGAGCAGTGATGGGCTTCGGCCAACGCGACCGCAGGCGGCCGCGACGGGGGCGGGTGTGTGCGGCAGCGCGGAGTGTCGCAGCGAGCGCGTCCAGGAGAGCCGCTGGGTGCGGGCGGTGAGCGCGGCTGCAGGCAGCAGCAGAGCAGCAAGGGTAGCGGGCGTCTAGGGGAGCGCGGGCGACGGCGGCTATCAACGACACAGAAGCAGCGGCGGCAGCAGGTATGGGCGGACGAGCAGAGAGCAGCAGCAGCATCGGTCGAATAGGGGCGCGGCCACGCGCACGCGGGCGCGGGCGAGGCCTGAGCGCGGCAGGCGACTGAAGAAGCGGACGGGCGCGGCTCGGTCGCGGCGAGCATGGGGACTGGGCGCAGGCGCAAACGGCGATGAATGAAGGGGGTTCAGAAGGGGGAGAGCGGGGAGTAGAGGGGGCCTCACAGGGGAGCGCAGGGGCCAATGGTGAGGTCAGGGACATGATGATAGCAGCGGATCGAGTGGCAGCCGTAAGAGAAGGTGATGACGCGGGGAGACGCCGATGTGGCTCCTCGTCCTCGATCCAGTGGTAGAGGAGGTGAAGACGACTGCGGCAGAGCTGCAGAAGGCGGTGGAGCGGCGAATGGGCCTCGTTGGCCACGGTTTCGACGCTGATGCGGCCATGGAGCTCTCGGATTTGCAAGGGGAGGAAGAAACCGAGAGGGGAAAGGGGATTTGGGAGCTAAGGTTTGGCCAGAGAGGTCAACGACAACCTTGTAGGGTGCCAGGGTGGTCTGGATGGCCGCCACGCGGCGGATCCGCGGCATGGACGCACAGCCGGCGTCCAGCACACTCGGTGAACAGGGAGGACGATGGAGGGGGGCAAGTTGGGCTGGGTTGCACTGTTGTGCGGCTGGGCCAAGTGCACAGTGCAGCCTTTCCCCTCTTTTTTAAAATTGTTTCTAATTTATTAGCTCATGTTTCTATTTAGTTTCAGCTATCAAATGAATTTTCTTGAAAAATAATATTTGGCACATAAATATTGGGTCATATAATGGAGCTGCACACAAGGTTTCAAATCATTTTGAAAAGAATAAATATTTGTTTATTTTTCAAAGGTTAATTTAAATGTTGTTTGCTCCTGCTTTAATTATCTTAGAGGCATATAAACATTCCCAATAATTTTGGTTGATGTTTGTTGATTAGCTAGTGAATATTTACAGCCTTTTGAGTATTTTAATTCACTATTTAAGAAATTATAATTTGACTTGTTATAAGAATTTGAATTTAAACTTAGTTTGAAACAAGTGAGGTTTGGCAAAATTTAAATTATGATGACCTGGTATCATTAACAGGGGTTTACTGTAGCTTAACCATCAAGGTGCCACAACGTCTCTCATTCGAAAGGGTTACAATTCAAAATATGCATGCATTTGCATATTTATAACCGCGATTCTTTCAAATTTTCCAACATTATCCATGGATGTAGGATTGAAAGTAGGTCTAGAGGGGGGGGGGGGTGATTAGACTACTTGACCAAATAGAAATCTAAAATTTTCCTAATTTTAAGTGTTGGCAGATTTTAGCAACTAGTACAAGTCAAGCAATCAACCTACACATGCAATTCTAAGAGTGTAGAAGCAAAAGTAAAACATTGCATATGAAGGTAAAGGGAATGGTTTGGAGAAGGCAAATGCAATGTAGACACAGAGATTTTTGGCGTGGTTCTGATAGGTGGTGCTATCGTACATCCATGTTGATGGAGACTTCAACCCACAAAGGGTAATGGTTGCGCGAGTCCACGGAGGGCTCCACCCACGAAGGGTCCACGGAGAAGCAACCTTGTCTATCCCACCATGGCCATCGCCCATGATGGACTTGCCTCACTCGGGTAGATCTTCACGAAGTAGGCGATCTCCTTTCTCTTACAAACTTCTTGGTTCAACTCCACAATCTTGTCGGAGGCTCCCAAGTGACACCTAACCAATGTAGGAGACACCACTCTTCAAAAGATGGTGTGTTGATGATGAACTCCTTGCTCTTGTGCTTCAAATGATAGTCTCCCCAACAGTCAACTCTCTCTCTCACACAGATTTGGCTATGGTGGAAAGATGATTTTGAGTGGAAAGCAACTTGGGGAAGGCTAGAGATTAAGATTCTTGTGGTAGGATCAGAATGTCTTTGTCTCAACACATGAGTAGGCGGTTCTCTCTCAGAAAATGAGTATTGGAAGTGTAGGCACGTTATGATGGCTCTCTCACATATGGATAAGGGGGTGGAGGGGTATATATATAGCCTCCACACAAAAATCCAACCGTTACACACAATTGACCCAACTCGGTCAGACCGAATAGAAAAACTCGGTGAGACCGATTTAGGTCAAAATGTGAACGTTAGGAATCTCAGTGGGACCGACTGGAACAACTCAATGGGGCCAATGTGCTAGGGCTAGGGCAAAACCTCATCTCGGTGAGACCGATTGCTTGAACTCGGTGAGACCGATTTCAGCAAAGAGTCAAATAGAGAGTTGATCAAGCAAACTCGATGGGACCGATTGCACATTTCGGTGAGACCGAAATAATTACAACGGGCAACAGAGAGTTTGCAAGGCCATCTCGGTGAGACCGAGATCCATATCAGTGTGACCGAATTGTCTAGGGTTTCTGGCAGTGGCTATGTCAACTGAACTCGATGGCGCCGGATAGATCAAATCGGTGGGGCCGAGTTTGACTTTGAGTTTTGGACAAATGTGGAGATGAGAAAGTGGTTGAGGGTTTTGGAGCAATATCACTAAGCACTTTGAGCAAGTAGACCATTAAGCAACACCTCATCCCCTTTTAATAGTATTAGCTTTCCTATAGATTCAATGTGATCTTGGATCACTAAAATAGAAATAGTCTTGAGGTTTTGTCAATCTTTGTCCTTCGCATTTTGAGGGATCCACATCTCTAGTCCATGCCATGCCAATCATTGAACTTTCTGAAATATTTAACTTGAACGGATATTAGTTCAATGAGCTATATGTTGTTAGGAATTACCAAATCCACCTGGGGATTTGTTGCACTTTCAATGGACAACTCGAGTATGTGTAGATTGAGTTTGTTTTTCCATGCTCTACTCCGGAACCGATGCATAATTTCGTCAGTGCCTCCCTGTTGTTCTCCGAGTACACATCCTCTCTGTTTATTGCCGAGACGTGTATCAGGAGAACAACGGGGAGGTATTGCCGAAATTTTGCGTCGGATCTGGAGTAGAGCATGGGAAAACGAACCCAATCTACACATGCGCGGGTGGGATTAGGACCTACCTTGACCTATTAGCGTGTAGGTTGCATGGATGTAATAAAATTGAAAAACTTCATTAACTGATGAATATATATGTTGAATTATATATATTTCTTGTGTGTTTAGTAGGTAGGCAAGATGAGTGATCGTGCGTGGATGTACACCGGTCACACTAGTCAGAAATGACATGACCAATGAATGGTTAACAAAAACCAAGGGGGTTGTGAAAGCCGCATTTGCAAATGGCCAGATAAAAACCTGGTGCCCCTATGTTAGGTGCGACATCTTTTCTTAGAGGAAAGAGGATGAAATGGGTAAACACCTGTAGAAGTGGGGTTTTACGCCCGATTATACGGTGTGGACATTTCATGGAGAGTCTACCTAACGTACCAGAGTTGAGGTGGTTCATCGTCGCACCGACGAGCATGGTACCGGGATCGAAGACAAGGTGCAAGACTTTGATGATGCTCGGGATTCGGAGATGAGATGGAGGAATCTGCAAAAGGCCTTCAATGAAATGTTGGAGTCTTCAAAACGTCCTCCACAAGCACACTGAGCTTTGTCAGTTGGATGTCATCCCACAAGTAATGGCTCTGAAGGCTCAATTCAACTTGGGAAGAGAATGCTACGACGCGATGATGACAGTATTTGGATGCTTTCTGCCCAAAGTCATGTAATGCCTGCAAACCTGTACCAGTCGGACAAAATCCTCCATGTACTTAAGATGCCCTATGAGAAGATAGATGCCTATGAGAAAGGATGTTATTTAGGGTTGAGTATGCGGACTTGAACTATTGTCCCATTTGCAACTCTTCCAGGTATGTTATGGTAGACAAAAATCCCCATTAATGTTCTTCGGTATCTGCCAATCATACCAAGACTTCAATGTCTTTTCATGGTCGAAGAGACGACCAGACAGATGACATGTCACAAAATGGGCAAAAGAACCGAACTAGATGTAGATGGGAATCAGATGTTGGTACACACATCGGATGGGTTTGCGTGGAAGCACTTCGATTCATTATATGAGAAAAAAGCGGCAGATCCAAGGCATCATCCAGTCTGCATTGACACGAATGGGTTCAATCTGTTTGGTATGACGGCAACTGATGTCTACTACACAACTTTATTCTTGTAGACTCGCGTTGGGCCTCCAAGCGTAGAGTTTTGTAGGACAGTAGCAATTTTCCCTCAAGTGGATGACCTAAGGTTTATCAATCCGTGGGAGGCGTAGGATGGAGATGGTCTCTCTCAAACAACTCTACAGCCAAATAATAAGAAGTCTTTCGTATCCCCAACACACCAAATACAATGGTAAATTGTATCGGTGCACTAGTTCGGTGAAGATATGGTTATACAAGCGTAGTAATGATACTATATATTGATTTTTGTAATGGCAACAATAAAAAACAGCAAGGTAGCAAGTAAGAAAAGTGAGCACAAACGGTATTGCAATGGTTGAAAATGAGGCCTAGGGTTCGTACTTTCGCTAGTGCAATCTCTTAACAATGCTAATATAATTGGATCATATAACCATCCCTCAACGTGTGATGAAGAATCACTCCAAAGTTCCTATCTAACAGAGAACATAAGAAATTGTTTGTAGGATATGAAACCACCTCAAAGCTATTCTTTCCAATCAATCTATCCTATAGTTCATACTAAAGTAACACCAAGCTATTCTTTCCGATCAATCTATCCAAGAGTTCCCACTAAAATAACACCATATGATACACATCAACCAACTCTAATGTCACCTAGATACTCCAATGTCACCGCGAGTATCTATGAGTTGATTATATGATATGCATCAAACAATTTCAGATTCGTAATACTCAATCCAACACAAAGAACCTCAAAGAGTGCCCCAAGATTTCCACTAGAGAAACAAAGACGAGAGTATGCATCAACCCCTATGCATAGATTACTCTAATGTCACCTCGGGAATCCGCGAGTTGAGGGCCAAAACACATATCAAGTGAATCAATATGGCACCCCATTGTCACCACGGGTATTCATAGCAAGACATAGATCAAGTTCTCTCAAATCCATATAATTATTCAATCTGATAAAAAGAAATCTGAAAGGGAAAACTCTATTCATCACAACAAGATAGAGAGGGGAAAACACCATATGATCCAACTATATTAACAAAGCTCGCGATAATCAAGATTGTGCCAAATCAAGAACACGAGAGAGAGAGAGAGAGAGAGAGAGAGAGAGAGAGATTAAACACATAGCTACTAGTACAAACCCTTAGCCCTGAGGGTGGACTACTCCCTCCTCATCATGGTGGCCGCCGGGATGATGAAGATGGCCTCTGGTGATGATTTCCCCCTTCGACAGGGTGCAAGAATAGGGTCCAAATTGGTTTTTCGTGGCTACAGAGGCTCGCAGCGGCGAAACCACCTCAAAGTTATTCTTTCCGGTCAATCTATCCTAGAGTTTGTACTAAAATAACACCAAGCTATTCTATCTGATCGATCGATCCAAGAGTTTGTACTAAAATAACACCATATGATACACATCAACCAACTCTAATGTCACCTAGATACTTTAATGTCACTGATACGTCCATTTTGCATCATGCTTTTATATTGATATTTCTTGCATTATGGGTTGTTATTACACATTATGTCTCAATACTTATGCCTATTCTCTCCGGAAGGGGGAAATCATCACCATCATCATCACCACCGATCCTTTCATCGGGAGGGGGTCAATCTCCATCAACATTTTCACCAGCACCATCTCATCTCAAACCCTAGTTCATCTCTTGTATCCAATCTTTGTCTCAAAACCTCATATTGGTACCTGCGGTTTGCTAGTAGTGTTGATTACTCCTTGTAGTTGATGCTAGTTGGTTTACTTGGTGGAAGATCATATGTTCAGATCCTTTATGCATATTAATACCCCTCTGATTATGAACGTGAATATGATTTGTGAGTAGTTACGTTTGTTCCTGAGGACATGGGAGAAGTCTTGCTATAAGTAGTCATGTGAATTTGGTATTCGTTCGATACTTTGATGAGATGTATGTTTTCTTTCCTCTAGTGGTGTCATGTGAACGTTGACTACATGACACTTCACCATTGTTTGGGCCTAGGGGAAGGCATTGGGAAGTAATAAGTAGATGATGGGTTGCTAGAGTGACAGAAGCTTAAACCCTAGTTTATGAGTTGCTTCGTAAGGGGCTGATTTGGATCCATATGTTTCATGTTATGTTTAGGTTTACCTTAATACTTCTTTTTGTAGTTGCGGATGCTTGCAATAGGGGTTAATCATAAGTGGGATGCTTGTCCAAGGAAGGGCAGTACCCAAGCACCGGTCCACCCACATATCAAATTATCAAAGTACCGAACACGAATCATATGAATACGATGAAAACTAGCTTGACGATAATTCCCATGTGTCCTGGGGAGCGCTTTCCTTTATATAAGAGTTTGTCCAAGCTTGTCCTTTGCTACAAAAAGGATTGGGCTATCTTGCTGCACCATATTTACTTTTATTACTTGCTACCCGTTACAAATTACCTTACCACAAAACTATCTGTTACCGATAATTTCAGTGCTTGCAGAGAATACCTTACTGAAAACTGCCTATCATTTCCTTCTGCTCCTCGTTGGGTTCGACACTCTTACTTATCGAAAGGACTACGATAGATCCCCTATACTTGTGGGTCGTCAAGACTCTTTTCTGGTGTCGTTCCCGGGGAGTGAAGCGCCTTTGGTAGGTGGAATTTGGTAAGGAAACATTTATATAGTGTGCTGAAATTTACTGTCACCTGTTACTATGGAAACTAATCCTTTGAGGGGCTTGTTCGGGGTATCTTCACCTCGACCAGTAGAGCAAAGAGTTGCTCCTCAACCTACTGAACCTATTGAAAATGTTTACTTTGAAATTCCTTCGGGTATGATAGAGAAATTGCTAGCTAATCCTTTCACAGGTGATAGAACATTGCATCCCGACTTGCACTTAATCTATGTGGATGAAGTTTGTGGATTATTTAAGCTTGCAGGTATGCCCGAGGATGTTATCAAGAAGAAGGTCTTCCCTTTATCTTTGAAGGGAAAGGCATTGACATGGTTTAGGCTATGTGATGATATGGGATCATGGAACTACAACCGATTGAAATTGGAATTTCATCAGAAGTTTTATCCTATGCATCTGGTTCATCGTGATCGTAATTATATATATAATTTTTGGCCCCGCGAAGGAGAAAGCATCACTCAAGCTTGGGGGAGGCTTAAGTCAATGTTATATTCATGCCCCAATCATGAGCTCTCAAGAGAAATTATTATTCAAAAATTTTATGCTCGGCTTTCTCTCAATAATCGCTCCATGCTTGATACTTCTTGTACTGGTTCTTTTATGATGAAGACTATTGAATTCAAATGGGATTTATTGGAAAGAATTAAATGCAACTCTAAATATTGGGATCTCGACGAAGGTAAGGAGTCAGGTATAACACCCAAGTTTGATTGTGTTAAATCTATTATGGATACCGATGCTTTTCATGAATTTAGCACTAAATATGGACTTGACTCTGAGATAGTAGCTTTTTTCTGTGAATCCTTTGCTACTCATGTTGATCTCCCTAAGGAGAAGTGGTTTAAATATAGTCCTCCCATTGAAGTAAAAGTAGTTGCACCTATTAAAGTTGAAGAAAAGACTATCACTTATAATGTTGATCCTGTTGTTCCTACTGCTTATATTGTGAAACCACCTTTCCCTGTTAGAATAAAGGATCATGCTAAAGCTTCAACTATGGTTCGTCAGAGTAATACTAGAACACATACACCCCCTGATAAAATTAAAGTTGAACCTAGTATTGCTATGGTTAAAGATCTCTTGGCCGATAATATTGATGGGCATGTTATTTACTTCTATGATGAAGCTGCTAGAATTGCTAGACCTGATACTAAAAATAAACATAGACCTGTTGTAGGCATGCCTGTTATTTCTGTTAAAATAGGAGATCATTGCTATCATGGCTTATGTGATATGGGTGCTAGCGCAAGTGCAATACCTCATTCCTTATACAAAGAAATTATGCATGATATTGCACCTGCTGAGATAGAGGAAATTGATGTTACAATTAAGCTTGCCAATAGAGACACTATTTCACCTGTTGGGATTGTTAGAGATGTTGAAGTCTTGTGTGGTAAAGTTAAATATCCTGCTGATTTTCTTGTTCTTGGTCCCCCACAAGATGATTTGTATCCCATTATATTTGGTAGACCCTTCTTGAATAGTGTTAATGCTAGGATAGATTGCAAAAAGGATGTTGTTACTATTGGTTTGGGGGATATGTCTCATGAATTTAATTTTGCTAAATTCCATAGACAACCCCATGATAAAGAATTGCCTAGTAAAGATGAAATTATTGGTCTTGCTTCTATTGTCGTGCCTCCTAATGATCCTTTAGAACAATATTTGCTCGACCATGAAAATGATATGTTTATGAATGAAAGAAGGGAAATAGATGAAGTATTTTTTAAACAGGGACCTATTTTGAAACACAACTTGCTTGTTGAAATCCTAGGGGATCCTCCTCCACCCAAGAGTGATCCCATGTTTGAGCTTAAACCATTACCTGATACTCTTAAATATGCTTATCTTGATGAGAAAAAAATATATCCTGTTATTATTAGTGCTAACCTTTCAGAGCATGAAAAAAAGAAATTATTGAAAACTCTGAAGAAGCAGCGTGCTGCTATTGGATATACTCTTGATGATCTGAAGGGCATTAGTCCCACTCTATGCCAGCACAAAATAAAATTGGAGAAATACGCTAAACCGGTTGTTGATCACCAATGACGGTTAAATCCTAAGATGAAAGAAGTGGTAAGAAAAGAAATACTAAATCTTTTGGAGGTAGGTATAATTTATCCCATTGCTGATAGTCAGTGGGTAAGTCATGTCCATTGTGTCCCTAAGAAGGGAGGTATTACTGTTGTTCCTAATGATAAATATGAATTGATACCACAAAGAATTGTTACAGGTTATAGAATGGTAATTGATTTTCGCAAATTAAATAAAGCTACTAAAAAGGATCATTACCCTTTACCTTTTATTGATCAAATGCTAGAAAGATTATCCAAACATACACATTTTTGCTTTCTAGATGGCTATTCTGGTTTCTCTCAAATTCCTGTGTCAAAAGAAGATCAAGAAAAGACAACTTTTACTTGCCCTTTCGGTACCTTTTCTTATAGACGTATGCCTTTTGGTTTATGCAATGCACCTTCTACCTTTCAAAGATGTATGACTGCTATATTCTCTGACTTTTGTGAAAAGATTGTTGAGGTTTTCATGGATGACTTCTCCGTATATGAAACTTCTTTTGATGATTGCTTAAGCAACCTTGATCGAGTTTTGCAGAGATGTGAAGAAACTAATATTGTCTTGAATTGGGAGAAGTGCCACTTTATGGTTAATGAAGGTATTGTCTTGGGGCATAAAGTTTCTGAAAGAGGTATTGAAGTTGATAAAGCTAAAGTTGATGTTATTGAAAAGATGCCATGTCCTAAGGACACTAAAGGTATAAGAAGTTTCCTTGGTCATGCCGGTTTTTATAGGAGGTTCATTAAAGACTTCTCAAAAATTTCCAGGCCTCTGACTAATCTCTTACAAAAAGATGTTCCTTTTGTCTTTGATGAAGATTGTGTAGAGGCATTTGAAATACTTAAGAAAGCCTTGATTTTTGCACCCATTGTTCAGCCTCCTGATTGGAATTTACCATTTGAAATTATGTATGATGCTAATGATTATGCTGTAGGTGTTGTTCTAGGACAAAGAGTTGATAAGAAATTAAATTTTATCCAATATGCTGGTAAAACCCTAGATAGCGCCCAAAGAAATTATGCTACTACTGAAAATGAATTTTTAGCAGTTGTATTTACTTGTGATAAGTTCAGACCTTATATTGTTGATTCTAAAGTAACTGTTCACATTGATCATGCTGCTATTAAATATCTTATGGAAAAGAAAATGCTAAACCTAGACTTATTAGATGGGTTCTCTTGTTACAAGAATTTGATTTGCATATCATTGATAGAAAAGGAGCTGAGAACCCCGTTGCAGACAACTTGTCTAGGTTAGAGAATGTTCTTGATGACCCACTACCTATTGATGATAGTTTCCCTGATGAACAATTAGCTGTCATAAATGCTTCTCATACTGCTCCATGGTATGCTGATTATGCTAATTATATTGTTGCTAAATTTATACCACCTAGTTTCACATACCAGCAAAAGAAAAAGTCTTTCTATGGTTTAAGACATTACTTCTGGGATGACCCACATCTTTATAAAGAAGGAGTAGATGGTGTTATTAGACATTGTGTACCTGAGCATGAACATGAACATATCCTACGCAAGTGTCACTCCGAGGCTTATGGAGGACACCACACTGGAGATAGAACTGCACATAAGGTATTGCAATCCGGTTTTTATTGGCCTACTCTCTTCAAAGATGCCTGTAAGTTTGTCTTGTCTTGTGATGAATGTCAAAGAATTGGTAATATTAGTAGACGTCAAGAAATGCCTATGAATTATTCACTTGTTGTTGAACCATTTGATGTTTGGGGCTTTGATTATATGGGACCATTTCCTTCCTCTAATGGGTATACACATATTTTAGTTGCTGTTGATTACGGTACTAAGTGGGTAGAAACTATTCCAACTAGTAGTGTTGATCATAACACCTCTATCAAGATGCTTAAAGAAGTTATTTTTCCGAGGTTTGGAGTCTGTAGATATTTAATGACTGATGGTGGTTCACATTTTATTCATGGTGCTTTTCATACAATGCTTGCTAAGTATGATGTTAATCATAGAATTGCATCTCCGTATCATCCACAGTCTAGTGGTCAAGTAGAATTGAGTAATAGAGAGCTTAAATTAATTTCAAAAGAATGTTAATAGATCTAGAAAGAATTGGTCCAAGAAACTTGATGATGCATTATGGGCTTATAGAACTGCATATAAAAATCCTGTGGGTATGTCTCCTTATAAAATGGCTTATGGAAAAGCATGTCACTTACCTCTCGAACTAGAACATAAGGCATGTTGGGACATTAAAGAGCTCAACTATGAGTTCAAACTTGCTGGTGAGAAGAGACTATTTGACATTAGCTCACTTGATGAATGGAGAACCTAGGCCTATGAGAATGCCAAACTATTTAAAGAAAAGGTTAAAAGATGGCATCACAAAAGGATACAAAAACGTGAGTTTAATGTAGGTGATTATGTATTGTTATACCACTCTCGTTTAAGATTTTTTGCAGGAAAACTCCTCTCTAAATGGGAAGGTCCTTACGTCATCGAGGAGGTCTATTGTTCCGGCGCCATAAAAATTAACAACTTCGAAGACACAAATCCGAGGGTGGTGAACAGTCAAAGAATCAAACATTATATCTCAGGTAATCCCATAAATGTTGAAACTAATTTTATTGAAACCGTAACCCCGGAGGAATACATAAAGGACACTTTCCAGAATGTTTCAGACTCAGAAAAGGAAGAGGTATGTGGTACGGTAAGTAAACCGACTCCAAAACAGTTCTAATAGCAATTTTTCTCCGTTTTGGAATATTTAAGAAAATAGGAAAATAAGAAGCAGTCCGGGAAGGACAAGAGGCTTCCACGAGGGTGGAGGACGCGCCCCCTGCCTCGTGGGCACCTCGTGTGCTCTCCGGACTCCATTTTCTTGCACGAGACTTCTTTTGGTCGGTAAAAATTCATTATATAATCTCCTGAAGGTTTTGACCACCGTACCATGCAAATATCCTCTGTTTTTGTTTCGAGCTGTTTTTCTAACAGATCTAGATCACCATGACATCTCCAAGTGCCCCCAAGGACAAGTTCTTCGGGAAGGTCATCAACCCTACCTCGCGGAAGTGCTGCAACATCCTCAAACCATTGAGATGCGTGAGGGGTTGCTGCACATCCGTGATGTTGAGGGACCAAGGAGGATCGGAAGCGTGGAGACAAGGCTCGAGGCAATGGAGCAACAAGTTTTCAAGTGCCAAGAGATGGTGGAACGTGGACTCGACGCCAATCATATAATGATCACGGAGTTCACCAACAACCACAAGCTGGATGTCAAGAACATTGGGGAGGCCATCTTCAAGCTTCACGAGAAAATTGAGCGCCTCCAAGACTAGATCTATGACCTGCAAAACCAAAACTGTGAGTATGAATATAGATTCAAGAGGATGAGTTTGGCTGCAGATTTGAGGATCCTGGAGACTCGGTCATCCTTTTATGATGGTGAGCCTATGCCTTGGAAGATGGACGACAAGCCTTCATCATCAACAACTCCACCATCACCACCCCCGAGGAAAGAGATATAAACACATGGGTATGGGCACTCCCCTTAGCAACTGCCAAGCTTGGGGGAGGTGCCCCGGTATCGTATCACCATCACACTCCTATCTTTACCGTTTTTCTTAGTTCGATCCTTTTGGTAATACCTTGATCTAGTATAATAAAGTTTTAGTATGATTTAGTTTTGAGTTTTGCTTTACGACCCTTCTATGTAATCGAGTCCATGAGCTATATATAATAAAGATTAGTTATGAGTCAAGGGCTTTGATTATCTTGCTATGATCTTGAGGGGATAAAAATAAAAGAGAAGAGAAAGAATAAAAATAAATAAAGCGATCATATGGATCTTATGGAGAGTAATGACTTCACATATAAAGAGTATGATGAATAAAAGTTGTTGAGAGTTGACAAACATAGTTTTGGTCATCGTTGCAATTAATAGCAAGTAAAAAAGAAAGAGAGGTTTTCACATATAAATATACTATCTTGGACATCTTTTATGATTGTGAGCACTCATTAAAATATGACATGCTAAAGAGTTGATGTTGGACAAGGAAGACAACGTAATGGGTTATGCTTTCTTACATCCGAAATAAATTATATTGTCATGGATCATCCAACATGTTGAGCTTGCCTTTCCCCCTCATGCTAGCCTAATTCTTTGCACCAAGTAGAGATACTACTTGTGCTTCCAAATATCCTTAAACCTAGTTTCGCCATGAGAGTCCACCATATCTACCTATGGATTGAGTAAGATCCTTCAAGTAAGTTGTCATTGTTGCAAGCAATAAAAATTGCTCTCTAAATATGTATGATTTATTAGTGTGGAGAAAATAAGCTTTATACGATCTTATGATGTGGAAGAAATAAAAGCGACGAACTGCACAATAAAGGTCCATATCACAAGTGGCAATATAAAGTGACGTTCTTTCGCATTAAGATTTTGTGCATCCAACCTGTCGTGGAATTGTCACGGCAGATGTCCTCTTGCAAGGACTTGATCATGGAGCCATCGCAACTAGGAAGCTTAAAGGGGTTAATCGGGACAAAGGACACGCGAGGTTTATACTAGTTCAGCCCCTTACGGTGAAGGAAGGCCTACGTCTAGTTGGGTTGGAATTGCTTGAGGTTTCGATGGCCAAGGAGCAAGATACGCTATGCGCGGTTCTCGATCTCTTCTTTCTTGTCCCTAAGCCGCCAGCGGGTCGTCCCCTTATATACACGGGTTGACGCCCTACGGCTTACAGAGTCCCGGCCGGCTCATAAACAGTGTCCGGCTCGTTGACTAGTTATTTCTACCTTACAATACAAGTTGCGCCCTCATGGTGGCTTATCACCATGGGCCCTAAATCGTCTGTGGGCCTTTAGACCCTTTATTGAACCGCCATCTTCACATCTTGGTCTTGGGCTTCAGATGGGCTTCTCTTTGCGTAACCCGACCCCTCCTGGCCGGCTTACGTACATAATTATATCCCCAACATTAGGCCCCAGATTGATTTGAACCGGTTCATGTCAATCTTTAAAAAAACCTTATAAACTAGCCCTTAGTCCTCTGTTTTGTGCGGAAATTCTAACCCGCCATGACATCATCATCTGGATCCGGGTCAAATCTCTGTGACGTCATCTTCAATAAATTTCATATTTTAATCCATCATGTCCTCCAACGAATCTTTGCCTTTACTGACCATCCCGAGAATCGAGGCGTCGAGGCCGCTGGATAATGATGCTTTGGTCTCCTTGTTTTTTGCGCCGTCTTGGTCGGTCCTTCCTTATAAATAGGCGCGACCTATGTCCTTTCCCATTCTCCTTCTTCAGCCGTCTTCTTCCTCGCACCTCTTTTCTTCGCTGCTCAAGCTCTGCCGCCGCCGCCGTCGAACCCCTCGTCTTCATCGACTCAGGCCGCTGCATCACCCTGATTCGGACCAGAAAACGATGGCGACCCTCCGCAGCTCATTCGCATCTGTGAGTTCTTTTTATCCCCTTTCTCAGATCTGCATTGGTACTGTTTTTTAGTTCGTCGACGTTCACCGCCGCCCGATGCAAACCTCCATTAACTCTCACCTCCAATCCCTTGCTCAGATCGTAAAAATAACATAGAACTGCCGCGGAGGATGTTTTGTGCTTATTCTGTATGAAAACAGATCTCATTTCCTTGTTTTTGGAAGCCCTCCACGAGTATATGAACTTCCCTGTACTGCTTTAGGTCTAGAATTTTTTCCTTTCCAGAGCATCGTTTGATCCAAAAAAATGATTGCAACTTGTGAAACCTGTTTGTTCCACACTTAACCAAAAACTGCGTCTGTTGACTCTGTTTCAGCCATAGTAGTTCATGTGACCGGTTTAAGATAATACTGACTGTCAGCATTGCCTGCTTTTGGCGACTTAAGACAATTTTCACCATATTTAATACCTGCAGCTGTTTAAACATTATCACATAACTACCTGTATGTCATTAGGCCCCTACTTAAGCCGCCATCTCAGACAACCCAATAATGCTTATTCTCCGGGTCATAATAAACCGGAAAATTTCTTTTATCTTGTTGTAGGCTTCAATTTACCCAATGGCACCCAAAGCTGTTAAACCTCCGATTACCTGCAACTGGGTCCCATCCATTGTTACGGAGAGCAAACTATCAGAGTTTGTGAAGTCCGGCCATCTTCCCAAGAAGGACATCATGTCTTATCGTGCTCCTGACCCGTCTGAAGAGAAACCTCAACCCAAGGAAGGGGAGGTGATCATTTTTACCGATCACATGAGCCGGGGATTTGCTCCTCCCGGTTCAAAATTCTTTAGAGACGTTTTGCACTTCTTTGACTTAAGACCTCAAGACATCGGGCCCAACTCCGTGTCAAATATCTGCAACTTTCAAGTTTTCTGTGAGGTCTACCTTGGAGAAGAACCCAGCCTACTTCTGTTCAAGGAATTGTTCTATATGAACCGGCAGAATGAACGGGCCAACGGTCCCAGTCTGGAGCTTGGTGGCATATCAATTCAAAGGCGGAGAGACTGCCTGTTCCCTTATGCTGAATTGCCGAGTCATCCAAAGGACTGGAACCAGACATGGTTCTACTGCCAAGATACTTCTCCGGCTGGCGAAAATCCACTGCGCGGCTTCCGCGCATTGCGCCTTGAACCTACTCACCTGCTGCCGGATAAGTTGACAGCTATTGAACGCCTGCCACTCACCCCCAAAATCAAGAGGATTAAAGCTCTTTTAGGGAACGGCTTAGATGGCATTGACTTGGTCCGGGTCTGGATTGCTTGGAGAATAATTCCGTTAAGCCGCCGCCCCGGCTTAATGTGTAATTATTCAGGCGAGAAGGATGACCCTCAATGTCATAACCCTGATGACTTACTAGATGACGTAGTGGAAGCTACAACTCAGTCCTTGTTGAAGGAGGGCACAGTGAATAGTAACACCTTCGGCTTACTACCTTTTTACCAGAAGAACCAGACCCCTGCAGTAAGTTTCCAGCCATCGGGTTATGTTTTATCATGTTAGGCTGTATTCTTACGCATAACCAGTTATAACCTTTTACAGGCAAATGATAGCTTCTGGAACATGCAATATGACCATGAGGTGGCCAAGAAAGCCAAGGCGGCCAAGAGAGCCGAAAAGAAAACCACCAAGCCCACCACCTCAAGGACAAGGAAGCGAAGCGCCTCTGAGCTGTTTCAGCTTGATGATACTGATGATAATGAGGAAGAGGTAACCTTTGAATTTCCCTTTCTCCTTTATTTCTACCTTACTGATGCTAACTGTGACGCCCGGATAATTAAGCTACAGTAAACCTCCGTTAATGATGCCACGTCACCACGGTTACTGTTGCTAATCTCGCGTTAGTTCGGAACCGATTCACTTTCAAATTCAAAAGAAAAGCAAACAACAAAAGTTTTCAAAAAAATTAAAACTAAAATGTTCGGGTTGTTTCAAATAAATCATAAGCAATTATGGTGGAGAAACCAAGCTTTTATAAAATGCTTAAACGAACTATAAAGATTTAAACAGTAGCAAAGCAATTAATTATATGCCTTTTACAATTAATAAATTACTAAACTATTTTATTTTGTCACCAAACCTTTTGTGGCATTGGGGTATTTTGTAACACTAAATTAGGTACTACTTGTATATTTTATAAAACAAAATTATATAGAAAATAAAATAGAAAACTAATAAAAGGAAAACAAAACAAAAGTAAAACAACAGAAACCCCCCCTACCCCGCTGGGCCAAGTGGCCCAGCTGGCCTCCGCCGCCCGAACGGGCCGGCCGAGCCGCCCCCCGCACTGCCTTATCCCCCCGGGCACCGAAACCCTAACCAACCCGACCGCACACCCCCACTCCCCACGTCTCTCCTCTCCCCTTCCCGATCCGATCTGGATCGGGGACGAGCCCGCTTCCCCTACCTCGCGACGCCAGGGCCCCGACCCCGTCGTCGGGCACCCCATCGCCTCGACGCCCGCGTCGGCCCCCCTCCCCTGCGTCCCGTCGCTGGTGACGCCCATCGCCGGACCTCGCCGCCTCCTCGTCACCTCCCACGACGGCCTGCACCAGGCCTCGCCGCCCCCGACGCTGTTGGACCACGTCGGAGCCGCCTCGTCTGAACCTCCCTCATCGGACTGCCTCCCCTGCGTGCGTCGTCCCCGTTGACCTCCTCAACCCCCGTTGCCCCGTTCCCTGCGAACCACTGTGAGGCTCCCTCCTCTTCTTCTCCTCCTTCCCTGCGGTCACCGCCGCGCACCGGCGCTCGTGCCTCCCTGCCGCACGCGTCGCTCGTCCGGTCGTGGCCTCTTCCTCCCCGTCTTGCCCCGCACGGCCAGCCGCCTCGCCTCCACCCGCGGCCCCCCCTGCCGCCGCCCTGTGCCCGTGCCGCCCGCACGCTGTGCGCGCCCCGTGCGCCCGCGCCGTGGCCGGCCCCCTCCTGGCGCGCCGACGCGTGCGCGCCTGCACCCCGCTGCTCTGCCGCTATGGCCGTCCACCCATTGCGCCCTGGCCACGAGGCCTGCCGCGCCCGGCCACGCTCCGCGCCCGTCGCGCCCGTCCTGGCCTCCCCGCATCCCGTCTCGCGCCCCTGCTTCTCCTGCCCCGCCGTGGCCGCCGGCGAGGCCTGCCGTGGTCGTCGGTGCCCTATGGCGCCCGTACCCACCCGCTGCGGCCCTGTCCGCCCACTCGTTCGGGCGCTGCCCCTGCGCCCGCGAACCCGGCGCCCGCTAGGGCCCCTATGGCCCTATGACATGTAGGGCCCTGCCCCCAGAATGTTTACAAAAAAAGGAAATTGAAAATAATAATTAATTAAATTAATTAATTAATTAAAGAACTAATTAACTTAATTAATTTTGTTTAATTAAGCTAAACAACTAATTAAGCTAACTAATTAACCTAAACCCTAATTAAACTAAATAGAGAATGACAGGTGGGTCCCACTAGACCCACACGTCAGATTGACCCAGTCAACTCCATGTTGACTGCTGACGTCATGCTGATGTCATGATGATGTCAGCGTGCACTATTCTGGATAATGTTAGAATTAAATAGTTAAATAAATTCTAAAAATGATTAAAACTTTAGAAAATCATATAAAATAAACCGTAGCTCAGATGAAAATACTTTCTACATGAAAGTTGCTCAGAACAACGAGACGAACCCGGATACGCAGCCCGTTCGTCCGCCACGCACCCCTACCATATCAAACTCGCAACTTTCCCCCTCTGGTTCATTTGTCCGAAAATACGAAACACCGAGGATATTTTCCCGGATGTTTCCCCCTTCATCGGTATCACCTCATACCGCGTTAGGACACGTCTAGCTCTGCCTGTTATCCTGTTATGCACTTGCTTGCTATGTATTTACTGTTTCTCCCCCCTCTTCTCTTCGGTAGACCCCGTGACGATGCTGATGCTCAAGTTCGACTAAGGAGTTGACGACCCCTCTCTCTTGCCAGAGCAACCAGGCAAGCCCCCCCTTGATCACCAGATATCGCCTATTCTCCTCTATACTGCTTGCATTAGAGTAGTGTAGCATGTTATTGCTTTCCGTTAATCCTATTCTGATGCATAGCCTGACATTGTTTCTACATCTGTTGATACCTTACCTGCAATCCTAACTACTTAGTATAGGATGCTAGTTTATCATCATTGGCCCTACATTCTTGTCAGTCTGCCTTGCTATACTATTGGGCCGTGATCACTCGGGAGGTGATCACGGGTATATACTATACACACATACATACTATACAGATGGTGACTAAAGTCGGGTCAGCTTGATGAGTACCCGCAAGTGATTCTGATGAGGGGGCTGAAAGGACAGGTGGCTCCATCCCGGTAGAGGTGGGCCTGGGTTCCCGACGGCCCCCGACTGTTACTTTGTGGCGGAGCGACAGGGCAGGTTGAGACCACCTAGGAGACAGGTGGGCCTGGCCCTGTTCGGCGTTCGCGGATACTTAACACGCTTAACGAGATCTTGGTATTTGATCTGAGTCTGGCCATTTGGTCTATACGCACTAACCATCTACGCGGGAGTAGTTATGGGCATCCCGGCGTCGTGGTATCAGCCGAAGCCTTCTAGACGTCAGCGACTGAGCGGCGCGCGCCGGATTGGAACGTAAGCCTGCTCTTGTATTAAGGATAACAAGTTGGTATCGGAGCCGACTGCCTGTAGGAATCCCCCTTCCCAACTCCTTGGCCGAAGTCGAGTCTAGACATTACAAAACTTTTACTAACATGGCTGTGTGCCTTACGGGCCCACGTCGCCATTGGGTGGTACTAGGATCTTTTACTCCTCGACCTTTACTCTGGGATTCTGAACTCTCTTCTATTCGGGTTAAGCGATTTTTTTTTACTAAAATCTAACTTAGGTTCTCGAAAATACTTTCTCCCGGAGAGGCCCTTCAGTCCAGATGATCACCGACTGCACTAGAAGATTTCGGAGATACTCTTTGATATTCTCTCGAGACTTTGTGCCCATCACTTTTGCTATTCCCGACCACCGATAAATCCTTAAGGATAACTACTTACACTTGCCATTCTTAGGATCATCCCCCATTGATCTTGTTATTACAAGATACCCCGAAGTTTTCTCTATTGTTCCGAGAATACTTTGTGCCTACTGCCTAGCAGTTCTTTGCCACATGAATACCCATTCAAATAAATCCTCGCACTTGTCGAGTATCCGCTCATCCCTAGTTGTTCATGTGTTTCACAAAAGTCTTTGAAATACTATTCAATCCTCTGAAAATCCTTAGCAGCTTTATTGCTCTGCAAATACTTGTCTACTTGCATTATGGATGCTTCCCATATATCTAGCAATATTCACTAGTATCTTTTGACACCGTCATTTTGATCCTATTGATTCAACATGTGTCAGAATGGACACAATCACCTATCAACCCTTCTAAATTATCTTTCTGGCTCAGACATCATTTTTGAACATGAGCTGGTTCTCGACCAAACTATTGGTCGTCAATTGTGACTCTGGTCTATCCAACTTATCCATCCTTGATCAGAGCGACAACTTCTGATCCTTTGTTTTGGAAATCGTAATTCCTTTGTTATCTAAGCATCGAATTATTTAGATGTTCTATAATATGATGCCCGTGCATTCTTCTTCCTCTGGTTGAGTATCGATACTCACATCAGATCTTTTATGGACCACTATATCCTTGGTTGGATTATTATTCGATGTGTCCTTCATATTGAATAACCTTGTGAGCCTTTACATGGGTATATAATGCCTTTGGTAAATTGTATCTTCTGGTTTTGAACAATGCTCTACTTTCGAGCTTGTATTATTTACTTCTAAAGATTCTGGTATATGATTCTAAGATGCCCCGATGGGTTGAACCTATGCCTTCCTTAATATGCGTGAACTCGAAAGTTTTCACGAGTCGTACTCTTCTGGTATTTTGCCAGATAAAATTTCAACGCTATAACTTCATCGAAAGCGAGAAGTGAATGAAAGGGTATGCATTGGAGAAGTGGGAGTCGACCTTGATCTCTGAGTTCATGCCCATGGACCTGATGTGGAACTTATCATGGAAGCTTCTTGCCAAATATTTACTCATTCGAGTAATTCTTTCGGTGTTATTAAATTGGACCCCTTGTAGTTATGGTTTCGACCATATTGTTCTTCTTTTTTCCCATTTCTCGGGCAAGTTTAAACATTTGTCTTCTATGGATTAATACCCCAGTCCAACCTCTACTTTGATCCGTCTTCGAGTATTACCCCCCTGGTATCTTGAGATTATCTTGGAACTGCATTACTTCTTATGAGTTCTTCATCAAGTACTACATTCTCGCTGATTCCAATTTTCCATGGGCTCCGAGTTATTAGACACTCGGGAACACCGATAAGTGAATCGATTCCATACTCCGATTCAATAACTCTAAGTAATTCTTGTTGCTTACGAGTTTAATAATCCTTCAAGTCATTCCTAGCCTTATCAACTATATCATTATCATGCAAAATTTTAACTGTGCGACCTGGTCCTTCTTTCGGAGCACAACTTTCGACGATGAGCTAGACTTACGTCGATCTTCCTTGTCATATCATTTCGCCTTGAACATCAAGCTTGATTTCGAGTTTGTGTCGTACCCTTGGTTTTAGTAACTTTCGCTTCATCAGTCCTTTGACTTGATGTCATCGTTGTTCGATTACATCTTCATGAAACCTCTCGACAAATGTGTCGTAATCATCATCTACATTCTGAGCTCTTACAGGATATCAATCGAATTCGTGATGAGAAATACCATCCTTGCCCCTTGATGATTGTGTTATCATCGACGACATTCTTGCCTTCCCCCAACACAAACTTGTTCATGTTTTGTGTTATACCTTGAGTTCCTTGCTATCCAGCCTTTGTTCTTCTTTATCTTGGAGTATTACCATCTTTTATGTCAAGAATGTTCTGAGATTTGTTCCACCTCTTGAGAGTTCTTGGTGTAGTGCTACTTCTCACCATCACCATTCCTTCATGGTCCCCGTGTTGATTCCAACCGGGGTACCAACAAGTGAACGGTGCTGTTTGGATTCTGTATTTCTAGCAACCCTATTGCTTTGAAGTTAATGGTCAACCGTTCATTCTTAGACTATTGATTATTGAATCACCATTCTGACATTGGTCGTGCAGCCCAACCCATATTTCGGGCGCACCTTTCAACCAATGTTTAATTGTGTATGTTGTCCTCGAGCATGCTTCATTGTATCATTTGATCGGACAAATGCTATCTCCTTATCCACATAATTGAGGAGATGCATCCTTTTGGATACCTCGTTGAATTATCGCTGAGTCCGTCAGCCACTTCCTCATCCTCTCCTTGGTTTAATGATGAACTCTGGTTTCGGAACTTGCTTCCATAGTTCATTCCCTGAGAATCTTGAAATGTCTTTTCGTCTATTTGTGTTGCACCTTTTCTTCTCGGACATCCTGAGTCTGAGGTATCATGACACCATTCGGATCTGAATCTCGGTCAGATATGATGGTTGGGACAACTTTCCAAGAGTTATGATGTTGGTCCTTTGATGACCCGGTAACATGATGTCATGCCTAGCACACCCCCCTAGGTGGAGGACCTATCGTTATAATTTCTTTTGCAAGGATAACCACTCCTCCTGGAGGAAATTGTAAGACCTATTTTATAAGCTGTTCCTGATGGATCCATTGAGTATCTAAAGTCCGACCTTTGTTTGAATACCATGTCAATGCTATCTCAAAAGCTTGTTTGTGATACTCCGATTTCCAACAAGAACATTTGGAGCCCAAGGCTAAAAGTTTCCTGCTCAATTATCCAAACACCGTTGTATGGATAGTGTCATGAAAATTCTCTCCCCTACCTAAAGAGTTTTCTACATTATATCCTATCATGGATATCATGCTCTGCTTGTCCTTGGGAAGGATATACCCCTGAAATATGTGATTAAACACATTTTCCTTGTCTTTATTCTGTGTAATTTGATAACCATATTTCCTTTCCGTTGTTTGGTTTAACCTTTCTTGTGATCTATATAATCTAAGCAGTAATAATTCACTGCGTAGGTAAACACCTCGGTGTACAACTTTGACAGTGAGACCCTGTTTCTATTGTTGATGACATTTCGGTAACCGTCGAAGGATGAGAACTTTGCCTCTTGGCCCGCCTCGTTCAACGAGCAGGAAAATAGTTCTCTTCGTCCCTCGCCCTTGGTATCGATGTTGTCGCCGACATAATCGACAGGCTACCCCCCTGACATGCCTTGCTTGCATGATCACGCAAGACGTCTCCGCCCTTTCTACTTTTAAGAACATGGTGGGCCCATAACCCACAGTTCCCAGGATCGAAACCTGACTCTCCTGCACACCCCAGTTTCCAAAGTTATTCCTCCCGTGTGGACTCGTAAGTAATTCATGAGCCACCTTTCCGATGAGATCATCAATTCTGACATCGGACACAATAACTATCCCGTTGCTTTGAAACCACTTTCACCTTCTGGCTAGGCATTGAACGATTGCCTGGCTGCATGAAACTTCTTATTGTACCTCCCAACTTTATTCTCGATGTCTTTTAAATGTTCAAACTCGAGAGGTACTCATATGCTCATTCATGGGTTAATCCCAGATTATAACCCTTATAACATTCTGTCGTTGCCAACCTGCCCCGTTACCTATTCGTAAATACGATGGAGTTCCCGAAGAAAAGAGACGACTTCATCATGAGGACCTGAAACAGAGGAATGAAGAAATAAATGTAATGGGTCGACCTCTTCGAGAAGAGCAACCAAGACCGAAAAGATTCGCTAGATTCATTATCAAACTTTTCCCCCTTACTCCTGCTCCTAAATCTCGGGACGAGATTTCTTGTAGTGGAGGAGAATTGTGACGCCCGGATAATTAAGTTACAGTAAACCTCCGTTAATGATGCCACGTCACCACGATTACTGTTGCTAATCTCGCGTTAGTTCGGAACCGATTCACTTTCAAATTCAAAAGAAAAGCAAACAACAAAAGTTTTCAAAAAAAATTAAAACTAAAATGTTCGGGTTGTTTCAAATAAATCCTAAGCAATTATGGTGGAGAAACCAAGCTTTTATAAAATGCATAAACGAACTATAAAGATTTAAACAGTAGCAAAAACAATTAATTATATGCCTTTTACAATTAATAAATTACTAAACTATTATATTTTGTCACCAAACTTTTTGTGGCATTGGGGCATTTTGTAACACTAAATTAGGTACTACTTGTATATTTTATAAAACAAAATTTTATAGAAAATAAAATAGAAAACTAATAAAAGGAAAACAAAACAAAAGTAAAACAACAGAAACCCCCCCTACCCCGCTGGGCCAAGTGGCCCAGCTGGCCTCCGCCGCCCGAACGGGCCGGCCGCCCCCCGCACTGCCTTATCCCCCCGGGCACCGAAACCCTAACCAACCCGACCGCACACCCCCACTCCCCACATCTCTCCTCTCCCCTTCCCGATCCGATTTGGATCGGGGACGAGCCCGCTTCCCCTACCTCGCGACGCCAGCACCCCGACCCCGTCGTCGGGCACCCCATCGCTTCGACGCCCGCGTCAGCCCCCCTCCCCTGCGCCCCGTCGCTGGTGACGCCCATCGCCGGACCTCGCCGCCTCCTCGTCACCTCCCACGCCGGCCTGCACCAGGCCTCGCCGCCCCCGACACCGCTGGACCACGTCGGAGCCGCCTCGTCCGAACACTCCCTCGTCGGACTGCCTCCCCTGCATGCGTCGTCCCCGTCGACCTCCTCAACCCCCGTTGCCCCGTTCCCTGCGAACCACTGTGAGGCTCCCTCCTCTTCTTCTCCTCCTTCCCTGCGGTCACTGCCGCGCACCGGCGCTCGTGCCTCCCTGCCGCACGCGTCACTCGTCCGGCCGTGGCGTCTTCCTCCCCGTCGTGCCCCGCACGGCCAGCCGCCTCGCCTCCACCCACGGCCCCCCTGCCGCCGCCCTGTGCCCGTGCCGCCC
>NC_041392.1:349312194-349327468 GCF_002162155.2 Triticum dicoccoides
AGATATCGCCTATTCTCCTCTATACTGCTTGCATTAGAGTAGTGTAGCATGTTACTGCTTTCCGTTAATCCTATTCTGATGCATAGCCTGACATTGTTGCTACATCTGTTGATACCTTACCTGCAATCCTAAATACTTAGTATAGGATGCTAGTTTATCATCATTGGCCCTACATTCTTGTCAGTCTGCCTTGCTATACTATTGGGCCGTGATCACTCAGGAGGTGATCACGGGTATATACTATACATACATACATACTATATAGATGGTGACTAAAGTCGGGTCAGCTCGATGAGTACCTGCAAGTGATTCTAATGAGGGGGCTGAAAGGACAGGTGGCTCCATCCCGGTAGAGGTGGGCCTGGGTTCCCGACGGCCCCCGACTTTTACTTTGTGGTGGAGCGACAGGGCAGGTTGAGACCACCTAGGAGACAGGTGGGCCTGGCCCTGTTCAGCGTTTGCGGATACTTAACACGCTTAACGAGATCTTGGTATTTGATCTGAGTCTGGCCATTTGGTCTATACGCACTAACCATCTACGCGGGAGTAGTTATGGGTATCCCGGCGTCGTCGTATCAGCCGAAGCCTTCTAGACGTCAGCGACTGAGCGGCGCACGCCGTATTGGAACGTAAGCCTGCTCTTGTATTAAGGGGGCTAGTTCTGCTTTCGGCCGCCCACGCAACATGCAGGTGTGCAATGGGCGATGGGCCCAGACCCCTGCGCCATAGGAGTTAGACCGGCGTGCTGACCTCTCTGTTAGGACTAGGTGGGGCTGCGGCGTGTTGATCTTCCGAGGCCGGGCATGACCCAGGAAAGTGTGTCCGGCCAAATGGGATCAAGCGTGTTGGGTTATGTGGTGCACCCCTGCAGGGAAGTTAATCTATTCGAATAGCCGTGATCTTCGGTAACAGGACGACTTGGAGTTGTACCTTGACCTTATGATAACTAGAACCGGATACTTAATAAAACACACCCTTCCAAGTTCCACAGACAACCCGGTGATCGCTTTTCCACAAGGCGACGAGGGGAGGATCACCGGGTAGGATTATGCTATGCGATGCTACTGGAGATGCTACTTGGAGATGCTACCTGGAGGACTTCAATCTACTCCCTTCTACATGCTGCAAGACGGAGGCTGCCAGAAGCGTAGTCTTCGACAGGATTAGCTATCCCCCTCTTATTCTGGCATTCTGCAGTTCAGTCCACCGATATGGCCCTTTACACATATACCCATGCATATGTAGTGTAGCTCCTTGCTTGCGAGTACTTTGGATGAGTACTCACGGTTGCTTTTCTCCCTCTTTTCCCCTTTCCCTGCTACCTGGTTGTCGCAACCAGATGCTGGAGCCCTGGAGCCAGACGCCACCGTCGACGATGATTCCTACTACACTGGAGGTGCCTACTACTACGTGCAGGCCGCTGACGACGACCAGGAGTAGTTAGGAGGATCCCAGGCAGGAGGCCTGCGCCTCTTTCGATCTGTATCCCAGTTTGTGCTAGCCATCTTATGGCAACTTGTTTCACTTATGTCTCTACTCAGATATTGTTGCTTCCGCTGACTCGTCTATGATCGAGCACTTGTATTCGAGCCCTCGAGGCCCCTGGCTTGTATTATGATGCTTGTATGACTTATTTTATTTTTAGAGTTGTGTTGTGATATCTTCCCGTGAGTCCCTGATCTTGATCGTACACGTCTGCGTGTATGATTAGTGTACGATTGAATCGGGGGCGTCACACTAACCTTCTTTCAGGAAGACACGGGCAACAACCAACCCGTCGAGGAAGAGGTAATTGTAATCTCCTCCGACTCTGAGCTTCGGCCGGGTCAGAAAATTCGAAGAGTAACCCGGAAAGTAAGATTTTCACATCCTTTGGCTTACCAAGATCCTGACTTTCTTTTGAAGCGACAGATTTATGAGAGCCGGAGGCAGACCCGGACCAGCAAAGACGCGGAACTCTCCTCCGGCTTACCTGATGTGACCAGGAAACGCCAGACTGAGGTTATCTCCGATTTACACCTTCTTTTTCCTTTGGCGGGTTTCATTTGTTAGCCTCTCAATTATTCTGACTCCAACTACCAGGATATTTCACCTTCCTCCGGTGAGTCTATGCAGTCCAACATGCCAGCCTTCAAAACTGCTCCCGGGTAATATAAACTTGTTGTACCTTATGCTTTATTTTACTCATATTTGCTGTATTTAACCTGTCTACCTTTTCCACAGTGTGCAAGTAAAGCCCAGCAAAAGGGCAAAAAACAATAAACCGCCCCAAGAGCCGGTTGTGACTGAACCAGAGCTAGGCACAGCTGCCCCTGATGCCTCTGCTCACGAGCCGCCGCCTCAACCATCTCATGATGTTCCTATATCTTCCTCTGACCCGCCTACTGAACAAACCTTCAACAATTCTGGTAACCCAGAGGCTCCTAGCCCCGCCAAGGCAAATGATCAGGAAGTTGAAATTCTCAAGACTCAGTTTGTTGAGCCGGCACAGCCGTCTGTACTTGCCAAGTGTTCTAAAGAGGAATTGGTGGAACGCCGGAAGGCCAAGCTGGACGTCGCTGACTATACTCATTTGAGTATTGGAGAGATTGTCTCCGGCTATATCAATCAAGTACAAAGCAGTCGTGACCTGGAAATTGACATGGTGAAGCAGATACAGCAAAAATCTGAGGTATGACTTATGCTAGCTTACTTTCAATCACACTTACTGTACCAGCCCCCAAGTCTATTGCTTATGAATAAATATGCTGTAGACTTAGAAAAATTGTTAGAGCTACTTGCATGGCTTAAAGAAAAAATAATTGAACCGGATGTAACACAATACCTTTAACTTGCGATATACATTAGCCCCCAAGTGCCAAAAATCTTTGCTTGCAAGGTATTTGGGACTTAATATCCAGGACCGGCTTAATAATTTAGAAAGCTTCGGTATACATTAGCCCCCAAGTGTCAAGTTTCTTTGCTTGCAAAGTGCTTGGGACTTAATAGTACTTACCGTAACTTTTACTACTATCTGGTGCAATGCAGGCGACCATAAGTAAATTTGAATCGGAGATTGCTGATTTGAAGAATCGCCTGGCAACCCAGGAAAGTGAAATTGAAAAGGCCAACTCCAAATTTGAATTCAGCGTTTCTAAACAAGAGAAGTTGAAGCAAAATTTTGAATCGGAGAAGAAAATTTGGGCTGATGAAAAGGCCGCACTGGTGACCCGGGCCGAGACAGCAGAGGCATCGCTTGCGGAAGCAACGGCCAAACTGTCTGACTTAAAGCGCCAGATATCTCGAATGGTTTCAGCAATCTTCGGTGAGTGACTTACTCAAATCTTAAACACTGCAAAACTCCTTGAATGACCATTTCAGTTGTCTCCTCTAACTCACCTTATGCTTAATAACGCAGGCCCCAGGAGCACAAATCTTAAGCAGAACATGGTGATCAAGCTGAAGGCGGTTTATACTCTGGTGGAACAACTCTACACCGGCTGACAACGTGCTCTGGCCTTTGTGGCTTTATCAAACGATGTTCCTTATCTCCTGCAAGATGTGCTGAAGCGGCTTGCTGTGCTACCTCGGCGAATCCAAGAGTTAAGACGAGCATCTGCAAGAGCCGGAGCTATAGCCGCATTGAGCCGGGCCAAGGCGTGGCTTCCAGAACTAGACCCCGCCGATATTGCTCTTGGGTATCCAAGTTTAAAGGAAGATGGCACCGTGTTTAATGATAAGGATTTCACCGCCTGTGTGAAGGATATACATCTGGTGGCTACTCTTATTGGGAACAATACTGACCTCACCAAGTGTCAGCCGGGTTATGACAAGGAGAATCGGAGAATCCCCATGCCGCATTATGACGATGTCAGCTTGATCCCTCCAACCCGTAAGCACACCTTTGCTCCTGAAGTCGACCCAACCGGTTTAATAGATGATGAAGCTGAGTTTGAAGCCTCGAATGGCATTGACTGGGCCTCATCATCCTTCCAGGACAAAGCAGCCGGTGGAGAGACGGAGAAGGATAACCCGAAGGCTTCAAGTCAACCCCAAGAGTAGCTTGTTAGGCGCCACCTGCTTATGTCATCGTAGAAAACAATGCATCATTCAGACTCGAGGAGTCTTGTAACAAAGTAGAAGATACCTTGAGTTTTGCTATGCCTTTGAGCATGCTTATGGCCCTTAATACTTGCATAAGCCGCCGCCATTATTCTCTTTGTAGTTTGTATGAATCTGTTATATCCTTTGCAAAAATACCTTGCATTGCCCTGTAGTGCTCACAGCTATTTTTTCCGGCTTATATAAACCAACCTCTGAGGGTAAACTTAACTCCTGAAAATTGGCACATATAAGTTCACCTGGTTCTTAACAACCTGATGTAACTAACATTAATTTTGGAAGATTGTAATGTATTCCATTGTACCTTCAAGAGGGTCACAAGATACCTAATGTTGGCACTTGTAAAATATGATGAACAAAATTCAAGGGTTTCTGATTCGAATACGATCAGTGACCCGTTCCAAAGGGGTTGAGCTAAGATTCGGATACGATCTGTTAGCCCCCAGTGGTTGTGGCGATGCCAATCAAGTGGGTATCGACAGCTATGTTCTCTTTGGTTCGAATACGACCTATGTTTGAACAGGAAGCCCCCAAGTGACCATAAGAGTTGTTTAATGACGCTGATTCGAATACGATCCACGTCAGACCCAAAAGGAGTTAAGCTATGATTTAGATATGATCAAGAAGCCCCCAAGTGGGTTTGGCAGTATGCCGATCAAGCGGGTATCGACAGCTATGTTCTCTTTGGTTCGAATTCGGCCTATGTTTGAACAGGAAGCCCCCAAGTGATCAACGGCAAGATTCAGATATGATCATAAGCTGGACCACAGGAAAGCCGGATTCAGATATGATCCGCTTCTCCTTGGTTATCTCCACCACCTGACAAGGAAAAACACATAAACCTTTTTGGGAGTGGAAAAAAGGACAGAGGTCCTGCTTTATTGCTTTATATAATATACATAGTATAAGTATATACACATTAGAGCCGATGGCTCAAGTATAATAAGGCCGAAGATGAGCGATATTCCACGGCCGACGGGTCTCCTCCTCCGACTTACGTGAGTCTTTGTGCTCTCGAACGTCAATAAGGTAGTATGATCCATTGTTCAGATTCTTGCTGACCATAAAGGGTCCTTCCCAAGGAGGGGATAGCTTGTGCATGTTAGATTGATCCTGGATGAGTCGGAGCACTAAGTCGCCTTCCTGAAAGGTTCTGGACTTAACCCGGCAGCTATGGTAGCGACGCAGGTCTTGCTGGTAAATCGCCGAGCGGGCTATTGCCAAGTCTCGCTCTTCATCCAACAGGTCAAGTGCATCTTGCCGAGCTTTTTCATTGTCTTCCTCAACATAAGCCGCCACATGGGGTGAATCGTGAGGGATGTCACTTGGCAGGACCGCCTCTGCTCTGTACACCATAAAGAAAGGCGTGTAACCCATAGATCTGTTAGGTGTAGTATTGATACTCCAGAGTATAGAAGGTAACTCCTACACCCAACAACCCGGCGTCCGCTGTAAAGGGACCAAGAGCCGGGGCTTGATACCCTTCAAGATTTGATTGGCTCGTTTTGCTTGACCATTTGATTGAGGGTGAGCTACAGCTGAAACGTCAAGCCGGATATGCTCTCGTTGACAGAACTCTTCCATAGCTCCTTTGGAAAGGTTAGTACCATTATCAGTTATGATGCTGTGTGGAAAACCAAAGCGAAAAATCACCTTTTTCATAAACTGGACTGTTGTGGCTGCATCACACTTACTGACTGGCTCCGCCTCCACCCACTTTGTGAATTTGTCAACCGCCACCAAGAGGTGAGTCTTTTTATCCTTAGATCTCTTGAAAGGCCCGACCATATCAAGCCCCCAGACTGCAAACGGCCGGGTAATTGGAATCATCCTCAATTCTTGAGCCGGCACATGGGCTCGTCGTGAGAATGTCTGACATCCGTCACATTTACTGACCAGGTCTTCCGCATCAGCATGAGCCGTCAGCCAATAAAACCCATGACGGAAGGCTTTGGCCACAAGAGATTTTGAGCCGGCGTGATGACCACAATCACCTTCATGAATTTCACGAAGGATCTCCTGACCCTCTGCAGGTGACATGCAACATTGAATCAGTCCAGTGACGCTGTAATGATGTAACTCGCCATTGACAATTGTCATGGACTTGGACCGCCTGAAGATTTGTCTTGCCAAGGTCTCGTCCTACGGCAACTCCCCCCGGGTCATGTAAGCCAAATAAGGCACTGTCCAATCCGGGATAACGTGGAGAGCCGCCACCAGCTGTGCCTCCAGGTCTGGTATTGCCAGATCTTCTTCTGTAGGTAACTTAACAGAAGGATTATGCAAAACATCAAGAAATGTGTTAGGCGGCACCGGCTTACGCTGAGACCCCAGCCGGCTTAAGGCATCCGCCGCCTCATTCTTCCTTCGATCAATGTGTTCCACCACGTAACCCTTGAATTATCCAGCCACAACATCGACTTCACGACGGTAAGCCGCCATGAGGGGATCTTTAGAGTCCCACTTGCCTGACACCTATTGAGCCACAAGGTCTGAGTCTCCTAAGCATCTTACCCGGCTCAAGTTCATCTCTTTGGCCATCCGGAGACCATGGAGCAGGGCCTCATACTCAGCTGCATTGTTAGTGCAAGGAAACATAAGCCGGAGCACATAACAAAATTTGTCACCTTGAGGGGAAGTTAATACAACTCCAGCCCCCGAGCCTTCCAACTGTCTGGACCCATCAAAGTGAATAACCCAATAAGTGTTATCGGGCTTCTCCTCAGGTGCCTGTAGCTCTGTCCAGTCGTTGATGAAATCCACCAAAGCTTGAGACTTAATGGCAGTGCGCGGCGCGTACTTCAGACCATGAGGCCCGAGCTCGATGGCCCATTTGGCGACTCGTCCTGTAGCCTCTCTGTTCTGAATAATGTTTCCCAAGGGGGCAGAACTTACCACAGTGATAGGGTGACCTTGGAAGTATTGCTTCAGCTTCCGGCTTGCCATGAACACCCCGTAAATAAGTTTCTGCCAATGAGGATATCTTTGCTTTGACTAGATGAGTACCTCACTGACATAATAAACCAGCCGTTGAACCGGATGTTCCTTACCAGCCTCCTTGCGCTCTACCACAATCGCCACACTGACGGCTCGTGAATTAGCAGCCACATATAACAGCAAAGGCTCTTTGTCAATGGGAGCCACAAGAACCGGCGGCTCAGATAACTGCCTCTTCAAATCCTCAAAAGCAGCATTAGCGGCATCACTCCAGACAAAGGTGTCTGCCTTCTTCATTAATTGGTACAGCGGTAGGGCCTTCTCACCTAACCGGCTTATGAACCGGCTCAAAGCGGCAACACGACCCACCAATCGCTGAACATCATTAATACATGCCGGTTTAGCCAAAGAAGTGATTGCCTTAATCTTCTCCGGATTAGCCTCAATGCCCCTGTTTGAGACCAAGAATCCCAAAAGCTTGCCTGCAGGCACACCAAATACACACTTCTCCGAGTTAAGCATCATTTTGTAAACCCAGAGATTGTCAAAGGTTTCTCTGAGATCAGATATCAAGGTTTCCGCCTCTCTGGATTTCACTACTATGTCATCCACATAAGCATGAACATTGCGCCCAATCTGATCGTGAAGACAATTCTGTACACACCGTTGATAAGTTGCCTGGGCACTCTTGAGCCCAAACAGCATAGACACATAGCAGAAGGCTCCAAACGGGGTGATGAAAGCCGTTTTCTCCTGGTCCTTAACTGCCATCTTGATCTGATGATAGCCAGAATAAGCATCCAAAAAACTCAAACGTGCACAACCTGCCGTAGCATCAATGATTTGATCAATAAGGGGGAGAGCAAAAGGATCAGCCGGACAAGCCTTATTTAGGTCCGTGTAATCCACACACATCCGCCAGGTGCCGTTTTTCTTGAGTACGAGCACCAGGTTAGCCAACCATTCCGGGTGAAAGACTTCAACAATAAACCCAGCCGCCAAGAGCCGGGCGACCTCTTCTCCTATAGCTTTTCGTCGCTCTTCATTGAATCGCCGCAGAAATTGCCTGACCGGCTTATACTTCGGATCAATATTAAGAGTGTGCTCAGCGAGTTCTCTCGGTACACCCGGCATGTCAGAAGGTTTCCATGCAAAGATGTCCCGGTTCTCACGGATGAACTCGATGAGCGCGCTTTCCTATTTAGGATCCAAGTTGGCACTGATGCTGAATTGCTTAGATGAATCGCCTGGAGTGAAATCAACAAGCTTAGTCTCTGCAGCCGATTTAAACTTCATGGCTGGGTCATGCTCCGTAGTTGGCTTCTTGAGAGAAGTCATATCTGCCGGGTCAATGTTATCTTGATAAAATTTGAGCTCCTCTGCTGCACAGGCAGACTCGGCGTAAGCCGCATCACCCTCTTCACACTCCAGGGCCACCTTTCGGCTTCCATGCACAGTGATGGTACCCTTGTAACCCGGCATCTTGAGCTATAGATACACATAACATGGCCGTGCCATGAATTTGGCATAGGCCGGCCGCCCGAACAAAGCGTGATATGGACTCCTGATTTTGACCACCTCAAAAGTTAACTTTTCCGCCCTAGAATCATGCTCGTCTCCGAAGGCCACCTCTAGCTCAATCTTCCCCACAAGATACGCCGACTTACCGGGCACCACTCCATGAAAGACGGTGTTGGAAGTATTTAAAATCTTGTCAGTTAATCCCATGCGCCGAAAGGTCTCGTAATAGAGGATGTTGATGCTGCTACCTCCATCCATGAGCACTTTAGTAAACTTATAACCAACAACTTGCGGTGCCACCACTAGGGCCAGTTGACCTGGATTATCAACCTGGGGAGGGTGATCCTCCCTGCTCCAGACAATAGGCTGTTCCGACCACCTCAAGTAATGAGGGACTGCCGGTTCAACAGAATTCACAGCCCTCTTATGAACTTTATGATCACGTTTACACAAACTTGTGGTGAACACGTGATACTGCCCACTGTTTAAATGTTTTGGATGGCTCTGATAACCCGACTGCTGCTGCTGCTGACCTCCTTGACCAGACTGCTGTTGATTATAACCACCCTGGTTTCCCTGAAAACCGGATCCTGAACCCCCGCCCGGGCCATGAAAGCCGCTGGCTCCTGAACCGCCGCCTGGGCCTTGATTGCCATCAAATGTGTCAGAATTCTTGAAAGCTTTCATGATTGCACAATCCTTCCATAAATGAGTCGCTGGTCGTTCCCGGGTGCCGTGTTTCGGGTAGGGTTCATTGAGTAGTTGCTCGAGAGACGGACCTGACCCACCAAACCGGGGTGGCTTTCCTTTGCGCTTCTGATTGTTACCCTATGCATTGGCCACAAATTCCGGGTTACTGTCCGCCTTACGCTTATTGCCTCCTTGACTCGCCGGGTTATGTCGCTGACCCTTTCCATTGCCGTTCTTCTTTCCCTTCCCTATTTTTTCCTCATCAGACGCGGGATCCTTGTTACTATCAGAATCGGCATACTTGACTAAAGCCGCCATCAGGTCCCCATATCGTTGCAATCACGCTTAAGGCGCCCCAGCTTCTGTCTCAGAGGCTCAAAGCGGCAATTCTTCTCCAGCATGAGAACTACTGAGCCGGCATCCATCTTGTCAGACGAATGTATTATATCCTTGACCCGGCGCACCCAATGAGTCGTAGATTCACCTTCTTCCTGCTTACAATTTGTCAGATCCACAATTGACATAGACTGCTTGCAAGTATCTTTGAAGTTCTGGATGAAACGGGCTTTTAGCTCCGCCCATGAACTAATGGAGTTGGGTGGCAAACCCTTTAACCAAGAACGGGCCATTCCGTCCAGCATCATGGTGAAATATTTAGCCATCGCCTCATCACTAACCTCTAGCAGCTCCATAGCCATCTCATAACTTTCAATCCATGCCCCAGGCTGTAAATCGGCCGTATAATTCGGCACCTTCCGAGGCCCCTTAAAATCCTTGGGCAGACGTACATTACGTAGAGCCGGTACCAGACAAGGAACTCCTCCGGTTCTAGTAGCAACTCCCGCTTCAACGAAAGTCGTCGGGTAAGCCGGTGAGTTCTGTTGGGCTGCTAGTTGAGCCGCCAGCTGAGCCGCCCGCTCGTCCTCCTGACGTATCCGATCCTGAACCGGGTTATACCCGCCGGGCTGGTTCCGGCGCTGAGCGTTACTTGATAAGGCCTCTGACTCCATGTGTCTACTATAACTCGGGCTCCGATTTTGACGAGGCGGAGCTAACCAGGGTGGAGGACTCGAGTGAATCCTATCCTGGCTGTAGGAGTAGGTTTCTTGAGCCAGGGCTGTTTGGACAAGTTCTCTGATCTTCCGGGTTTCCACCGCTGTCGGATCATCCCCATCTACCGGGAGAGCCGCCAAACGTGCTGATGATGCGATTAAGTTCTCCATGGGGCTGGAGAAGTGACCCTGCGGTATTGGTACGTAACTGGGCGGTGCCATATTGCCGTGAGGCGGTGCCATCCCCTGAGACCCTACTGGACCTCCCGCTCTGGATGTAATAAGCTGATTCGCACCTGGCGGGTTACTTGGGCCGGCCCCGGGTGTAGCAAAGAGATTCCGAGGATCATAATTCTGAGGTAAACGGGACTGAGTTTTCTTATGTCTCCTCCTCATTACCTCATTAGATGCGTTTAGGCTCAACGTGAGCTGCAAGGCCTCTGCCTGAAGTTGTTGCGCCCGTACGTCCAAAGCCGCCCGCTCTGCTGCTAATCTAGCGTCCTCAGCTACTAAGGTTTCCTTGACCCGGGCGATCTCGCCGTGAACCTGTGCCACCTCAGCCTCATGCTCAGATTGGTTCGCAGGGATGACTGTAACAGTTAATAAAGCCGTAAGCTTATCCATGAGATCCATCAGCACCTGAGCCGGTGAGCGCACGGGGCCTCCTGCCCCGGCTGCTCCTAACCCGGATGTTATCGCCGCTGAAGCCATAGAATTTTGGCCGGGTTGAGTACCAGCCATGAAGACTCCTGCCCGGTTTGGCGACTCTGAGAGGTCCGGAATAGTGCTGCCATCGGAACAGCCCCCAAGCACGCCATCTTGAACTTGATACAGCGAATCTGTTGAGCCGGCGGATGAATCATCATCAGAGAGGACGGCCGGCTCACCATCACCTTCAGATCCTTCAGGAAGTTCACCTCCGTGGATGCAACCCACAAAGGCACGCTTCACGACGGGTTGAGCTCGGGAGGGTTTCGCACGCTGAGCCGTCTTGACGAGGTCGGTGCAGCTGTCCGGCTCAGGGCCCGGCTCACCAATCCGGCCGATGAAGATGTGAATTCTGCCAAAGGGGACCCGGTAGCCGTACTCAATTGAACCGGCGTCGGGGCCCCAGCCTTCGTCGTCGATGTAGATCTTGCCGCGACGACTTTTGGTCATCCGGCCAACTGCGTATCCCTCGAGGCCTTCGAAGCTGCCCTTCAAGAACTCGAATCCACCGTGCGCTGGACCCACGGTGGGCGCCAACTGTCGTGGAATTGTCACGGCAGATGTCCTCTTGCAAGGACTTGATCGTGGAGCCATCGCAACTAGGAAGCTTAAAGGGGTTAATCGGGACAAAGGACACACGAGGTTTATACTAGTTCAGCCCCTTACGGTGAAGGAATGCCTACGTCTAGTTGGGTTGGAATTGCTTGAGGTTTCGATGACCAGGGAGCGAGATACGCTATGCCCGGTTCTCGATCTCTTCTTTCTTGTCCCTAAGCCGCCAGCGGGTCGTCCCCTTATATACACGGGTTGACGCCCTACGGCTTACAGAGTCCCGGCCGGCTCATAAATAGTGTCCGGCTCGGTGACTAGTTATTTCTACCTTACAATACAAGTTGCGCCCTCATGGTGGCTTATCACCATGGGCCCTAAATTGTCTGTGGGCCTTTAGACACTTTACTGAACCGTCATCTTCACATCTTGGTCTTGGGCTTTAGATGGGCTTCTATTTGCGTAACCCGGCCCCTCCTGGCCGGCTTACGTACATAATTATATCCCCAACACAACCATAAAAGCACATGACAACCTCTTCTTCCCTCTGCGAAGGGCCTATCTTTTATTCTTGTCTTATACTTCATACAAGAGTCGTGGTGATCTTCACCTTTCCTTTTTACATTTTATCCTTTGGCAAGCACAATGTGTTGGAAAGATCCTGATATATATAGCTAATTGGATGTGGGTTTTCATGAACTATTATTGTTGACATTACCCTTGAGGCAAAAAGGTTGGGAGGCAAAAATATAAGCCTCTATCTTTCTCTGTGTCCGATTGAAACTTCATACCCATAAATATTGCGTGAGTGTTAGCAATTGTGAAAGACTAAATGATAGTTGAGTATGTGGACTTGCTGAAAGGCTCTTATATTGACTCTTTTCGATGTTACGGTAAATTGCAATTGCTTCAATGACTGAGATTATAGTTTGTTAGTTTTCAATGAAGTTTCTGATTCATACTTGAAATTGTGAATGAATTGTTACTTTAGCATAAGAAATCATATCACTATATATATATATATATATATATATATATGTTGCTGTTATAAGAATGATCATGATGCACTCATGTCTGTATTCTATATTATCGACACCTCTATCTCTAAACATGTGGACATACTTTTCGATATTGGCTTCCGCTTGAGGACAAGCGAGATCTAAGATTGGGGGAGTTGATATGTCCATTTTGCATCATGCTTTTATATCGATATTTCTTGCATTATGGGTTGTTATGACACATTATGTCACAATACTTATGCCTATTCTCTCTTATTTTACAAGGTTTACATGAAGAGGGATAATGCCGGCAACTGGAATTCTGGGCTGGAAAAGGAGCAAATATTAGAGACCTATTCTGCACAACTCCAAAAGTCCTGAAACATCACGAGAGCACGTTTTGGAATATATAAAAAATACTGGCGAAAGAATTTACCAAAGGGGAGCCACACCCTGGCCATGAGGGTGGGGGCGCGCCCCTGTCTCGTGGGCCCCCTGGCAGGCCCCTAGTGCCCATCTTCTACTATATGAAGTCTTTTGTCCGAGAAAAAATTATAAGCAAGCTCATGGGATGAAACTCCGCCACCACAAGGCGGAACCTTGGCGGAACCAATTTAGTGCTTCGGCGGAGCTTTTCTGCCGGGGAAACATCCCTCCTGGAGGGGGGAAATCATCACCATCGTCATCACCATCAATACTCTCATCGGGAGGGGGTCAATCTCCATCGACATCTTCACCAGCACCATCTCATCTCAAACCCTAGTTCATCTCTTGTATCCAATCTTTGTCTCAAAACCTCAGATTGGTACTTGTGGGTTGCTAGTAGTGTTGATTACTCCTTGTAGTTGATGGTAGTTGGTTTACTTGGTGGAAGGTCATATGTTCAGATCCTTTATGTATATTAATACCCCTCTGATTATGAACATGAATATGATTTGTGAGTAGTTACTTTTGTTCCTGAGGACATGGGAGAAGTCTTGCTATAAGTAGTCATGTGAATTTGGTATTCGTTCGATATTTTGATGAGATGTATGTTGTCTTTCCTCTAGTGGTGTCATGTGAACGTCGACTACATGACACTTCACCATTGTTTGGGCCTAGGGAAGGCATTGGTAAGTAATAAGTAGATGGTGGGTTGCTAGAGTGACAGAAGCTTAAACCCTAGTTTATGAGCTGCTTTGTAAGGGGCTGATTTGGATCCATATGTTTCATGCTATGGTTAGGTTTACCTTAATACTTCTTTTTGTAGTTGCGGATGCTTGCAATAGGGGTTAATCATAAGTGGGATGCTTGTCCAAGGAAGGGCAGTACCCAAGCACCGGTCCACCCACATACCAAATTATCAAAGTACCGAACGCAAATCATATGAACGTGATGAAAACTAGCTTGACGATAATTCCCATGTGTCCTCGGGAGCACTTTCCTTTATATAAGAGTTTGTCCAAGCTTGTCCTTTGCTACAAAAAGGATTGAGCCATCTTGATGCACCTTATTTACTTTTATTACTTGCTACCCATTACAAATTACCTTATCACAAAATTATCTGTTATCGATAATTTCAGTGCTTGCAAAGAATACCTTACTGAAAACTACCTATCATTTCCTTCTGCTCCTTGTTGGGTTCGACACTCTTACTTATCGAAAGGACTACAATAGATCCCCTATACTTGTGGATCATCAGTCACCGCGAGTATCTGTGAGTTGATTATACAATATGCATCAAACAATTTCATATTCATAATACTCAATCCAACACAAAGAACCTCAAAGAGTGCCCCAAGATTTCTACCCGAGAAACAAGGATGAGAACATGCATCAACCCCTATGCATAGTTTACCCCAATGTCACCTCGGGAATCCGCGAGTGGAGTGTCAAAACACATATCAAGTGAATCAATGTGATATCCCATTGTCACCACGTGTGTCCATAGCAAGACATACATCAAGTGCTGTCAAATCCATAAAAGTATTCAATCCGATAACAACGAAATCTCAAAAGGGAAAACTCAATTCATCACAATAAGATAGAGAGGGAGAAACACCAGATGATCTGACTATATTAACAAAGCTCGTGATACATCAAGATTGTGCCAAATCAAGGACACGAGAGAGAGGTTAAACACATAGCTACTAGTACAAACACTCAGCCCCGAGGGTGGACTACTCCCTCCTCATCATGGTGGCCACTGGGATGATGAAGATGTCCACAGGTGATGATTTCCCCCTCCGACAGGGTGCCAGAATAGGGTCTAGATTGGTTTTTCGTGGCTACAGAGGCTTGCGGCGGCGAAACTTCTGATATAGGGTTATTTTTGATGGTTTATCTATTTATAGGATTTTTTGGCGTTGGAATCATGCTAAGATGGGCCTCGAGGTGAGCACAACCCGTCTGGGCAAGCCAAGCCCCTCTAGCGTGCCCTGGTGGGTTTGTGCCCTCCTTGTGGCTCTTTTGACCCTCCCACAAAGCTTCTAGTGCCTCTTTTGTTCCAAAAAACCATCAAGAAGTTTCGTTGCATTTGGAGAACTTCTATTTCTGCACAAAAAACAACACCATGGTAGTTCTACTGAAAATTGCGTTAGTCCGGGTTAGTTCCATCCAAATCATACCAAAACCATATAAAATTGTTGTAAACATGGCATGAATACTTCATAAATTATAGAAACGTTGAAGACGTATCAGCAACCCAATACAGTTGTTGGCCTGTATTTGTCATTCCAC
>NC_041392.1:349327702-349398910 GCF_002162155.2 Triticum dicoccoides
GATTATGCAAAGAAAGAACATTTTCCTAACATTGATAATTCCAGGGCCCAACTATCCGGGGGAAGAATACGAATGTGTACATGTAGATGCTTAAGGATTAATTGCAAGAAGCTTGGGATAATGGGTTCAAGACATAAGACGCTGCTAGTAAACAAAACTTCATAATGCGTGTCTGGTACATGTACTCGATGCATGACTTGCCGACGTATGTGCTATTCATTGGCTGGTGTACGCATGGAGGGTTCCCATGCCCCACATGCAAGGCAACTCTTTAGTTTCATTGGCTGCAGGCGAGTCGCAAGTATTCTTGCTTCGACTTGCATAGACAGTTCCTGGATCCTCGCCATAAGTTCAGAAAAGACAAGAAGAACTTCATCAAATGTAGAGTTGTTAAAAATTCGGCACCACCTGCGTTGACTAGCCAACAAATCCCAGTTAAATGCTCTCGAGCCTGATCCAGAGCGTCTAGGGTATTTCAAGTGGTATAATTCGGAACACGCCTGAACTCACAAGACATGCTTGTGGGATCTGCCTTACTTCAAAGACCTCCTTCTTCCACTCAACATCGACGTGATGCACACTAAAAAGAATATCAACGAGGCCCTTTTTGGTACATTGTTCAGCATAGAGGGGAAGCCAAAGGATAATACTAAGGCTAGAGTCAATATGCAGACTCTATGTGATAGACCATTACAAAATATGCGACAACCGAAATGAAAGGAGAACTGGACGAAGCAACAGGCCTGGTTCAATCTGGGAAGGCTAGCTATGATGGAAATTATCTTGTGGGTGAAAATGTAGTTGATGTTCCCCGATGGGTATGCAGTGAATCTAAAGAGGAGAGTGAGTCTTTAAAAATTGAAAATATTTGGTCTCAAGAGTCATGATTGGCACATATGGCTTGAGCGGGTAATGCCAGGGATGTTGCGTGGCTTTATCCCTGAGGATGAATGGCTAGTACTGGCAGAGCTGAGCTATTTCTTCCGTGTTCTTTGTGTGAAAGAGCTATCACTTGGCGTGATAGATGACATGGAAAAGTTGGCGCTGAAGTTGTTCTGCAAGTTAGAGAAGATCTTTCCACAGGGCTTCTTTAATCCAATGCAGCATTTGATTTTACATCTCCCGACCGAGGCAAGATTGGGGGGATGTGCAAAATCGTTGGTGCTATGCAACTAAGAGGATGCAGAAGACACTTCGAGCAAAATGTAAAAATAAACATAGAATTGAAGCATCGATGGCTGAGACATTCATCACTGAGGAGGCGGCAAACTTCGTGACAACACATTATGAAGCCAAAAATCGTCATTTGCATAATCCGGAGCCTCAAAACAATGTTGGCGACCTAAAAAAGGTGGATCCGACCTCACCCTATTCAAAGGGGAGCTCGCACCAGCATGTGCTTCGAAACCAATAGTGTTGGATGTCGAAGAACGGCGGACCATTTCTTTGCATATCTTTAACAACCTAACAGAAGTGTGTCCATACATCAAGTAAGTTCTCAATACATTGTTTCGCAACTTCTAATTCCTTTGAACTGCTCTTATTCCTGGATATTTGATACAGTCGACACGTCGCCAAATTCTCGGATGGAGCAGTGATCCAAAATGATTCCATCGAAGAGTATGAGCTTCCGGCAAAGCATGGAGGCGGCTATCCCGGTTTCATCTCTTGGTTCAAAGAAATGCTAATTGCCATTAATAGACCATTTCATTTCTTGGTATAATTTGCGGCTAATGCAACAATCCTTTCGTATTAAACTTGGGCTAATTCAGAGTCTATGGATGCCGAATTGAGACAAGCTGCTAATGGTTTTGACTATAAGGTTCGTTCATTTCTGAAATATGACATCAACGGGTATCACTTTCCTACCTTTGGCAAAGAGCTATCTATGGTCGACCGAAAATCTACAAATTGTGGTGTCTCTGCTATTGGCAAAGGAGGTACTGCGTATTATGGAAGAGTTGAACAATTTATGAACTTCTATTCTATGGTGAAAACCCATCGAACATCATAGTCTTTAAATGTTATTGATTCCAGACGAAGGAGACTAGAAGGACTCATGAACATATAGGGCTAGTCGAAATCAAACAAAGCACCCATTTAGATGTTCTCGGTGTCTATATTACGGCTCAATAGGCGACCCAAGTTTTCTATCTACCATGGGCGTGCCAAACTAATACAAATCTGAATGGTTGGGATGTCGTTTATGAAGTGTCGCCACGTGTTAGACCACCTCCCCCCAGTGAAGAGGTGATACGTCCATTTTGCATCATGTTTTTTACTGCTATTTATAATGTTTTTATCCATAATAATGCTTTTTGGAGTAATTCTAATGCCTTTTCTCTCATAATTTGCAAGGAAAACACCAAGAGGAGAAATCCGGCAGCTGGAAATCTGGACCTGAAAAAGCTACATCATGCCACCTATTCTGCACAACTCCAAATGAGCTGAAACTTTTCGGAGTTTTTTTATGGATTATTTGAGAAATACTTGAGCCAATAAACACCAGAGGGGGGCCACCACGTGGGCACAACCCACCTGGGTGCGCCAGGCCCCCCAGGAGCGCCCTGGTGGGTTGTGGACTCCTCGACCCACCTCTAGTGCCCATCTTCCGGTATATAAGTGGTTTTGACCTAGAAAGAATAAGAGGAGGACTTTTGGGATGAAGCGCCACAGCCTCGAGGCAGAACTTGGGCAGGAGCACTTTTGCCCTCCCGCGGAGCGATTCTGTCGGGAGAACTTCCCTCTCGGAGGGGGAAATCATCGTCATCATCATCACCAACAACTCTCTCATCTCGGGGAGGGCAACTCCATCAACATCTTCACCAGCACCATCTCATCTCAAACCCTAGTTCATCTCTTGTATGCAATCTTGTTACCGGAACTATAGATTGTTGCTAGGGGTGACTAGTAGTGTTGATTACATCTTGTAGTTGATTACTATATGGTTTATTTGGTGGAAGATTATATGTTCAGATCCAATATGCTATTTAATACCCCTCTGATCTTGAGCATGATTATTATTTGTGAGTAGTTACTTTTGTTCTTGAGGTCACGGGAGAAATCATGTTGCAGGTAATCATGTGAATTTGATATGTGTTCGATATTTTGATAGTATGTATGTTGTGATTCCCTTATTGGTGTCATGTGAATGTCAACTACATGACACTTCACCACATTTGGGACTAAGGGAATGCATTGTGGAGTAGTAAATAGATGGTGGGTTGCGAGACTGATAGAAACTTAAACCCCAGTTTAAGCACTATTCCGTAAGGGACCGATTGGATCCTAGAGTTTAATGCTATGGTTAGAATTTATTCTTAGTACTTTTCTCGTAGTTGCGGATGCTTGCGGGAGGGTTAGTCATAAGTATGAGGTTTGTTCAAGTAAGAACAACACCTAAGCACCGGTCCACCCAGATATCAAATTATCAAAGTAGCGAACACAAATCAAACCAATATGATGAAAGTGACTAGATGAAATTCCCGTGTACCCTCAAGAACGCTTTGCTCATTATAAGAAACCGTTTTGGCCTGTCCTTTGCCTCAAAAGGATTGGGCTACCTTGCTGCATACTTGTTACAATTATCGTTACTTGCTCGTTACAAATTACCTTGCCATCAAACTACTCGCTACTTACAATTTCAGCACTTGCAAACACTATTTACTGAAAACTACTTGTCATTCCTTCTACTCCTCATTGGGTTCGACACTCTTACTTACCGAAAAGAGCTACAATTGATCCCCTATACTTGTGGGTCATCAAGGCTATTTTTTTGGCGCCGTTGCCGGGGAGTGAAGCGCTTATGGTAAGTGGAATTCGGTAAGGAAACATTTATATAGTGTGCTGAAATTTATTGTCACTTGTTACTATGGAAAACAATTCTTTGAGGGGTTTGTTCGGGGTATCTTCACCTCATCCGGAACCACAATCAATTGCCCCTCAACCTACATCACCTACTGAAAATATTGAATATGAAATTCCTTCAGGTATGATAGAACAACTGCTAGCTAATCCTTATGCAGGAGATGGAACCGAACATCCCGATATGCACTTAATATAAGTGGAACAAATTTGTAGATTGTTTAAGCTTGCAGGTTTACCCGGAGATGAGGTGATGAGAAAGGTTTTCACTTTATCTTTGAAGGGAAAATCATTGGCATGGTATAGGCTATGCGATGATATTGGATCATGGAATTGGAATCGTTTGAAATTGGAGTTCCACCAAAAAATTTATCCTATGCATCTAGTTCATCGTGATCGGAATTATATACACAATTTTTGGCCTTGTGAAGGAGAAAGTATCGCTCTATCTTGGGGGAGGCTTAAGTCAATGTTATATTCATGCCCCAACCATGATCTCTCAAGTATCCAGAATTTTTATGCTCGGCTTTCTCGTAATGATCAAACCATGCTTGATACTTCTTGTGCTGGTTCTTTTATGAAGAAGACTATTGAATTCAGGTGGGATCTTTTGGAAAGAATTAAATGCAACTCTGAAGATTGGGAACTTGACGAAGGTAAAGAGTCAGGTATTAAACTTAAGTATGATTGTGTTAAATCTTTTATGGATATTGATGCTTTTCAAAAGTTTACCACTAAATATGGACTTGACTCTGAGATAGTAGCCTCCTTTTGTGAATCATTTGCTACTCATGTTGAACTCCCTAAGGAGAAGTGTTTTAAATAGTACCCACCGATTAAAGAAGAAATTAAATAACCGGTACCAGTTAAAGAAGAAGCTATACTTTATAATGTTGATCCAGTTGTACCTACTGCTTGAGAAACCTCCTTTTCCTGTTAGGATAAAGGAACATGCTAAAGTTTCGACTATGGTTAACAAAAGCTCTGTTAGAACACCTAAACCAGATGAAAAAAATTAGAGTTGAACCTAATATTGCTATGGTTAAAGATCTCTTGGAAGAAGATGTGGATGGGCATGTTATCTACTTCTGTGCAGAAGCTGCTAGAATTGCCAAACCCGAAAAAGGGATAAAAATAGACCAGTTGTTAGCCTGCCTGTCATTTCAGTTAAAATAGGAGATCACTGTTATCATGGTTTATGTGACATGGGTGCTAGTGTGAGTGCTATTCCTTACAAGTTATAACAACAAATTAGGGAAGACATAGCACCTATAGAGTTAGAAGACATAGATGTTACTATTAAACTCGCAAATAGAGACACCATATCACCTTGTGGGATTATTAGAGATGTTGAAGTCTTGTGTGGGAAAATAAAATATCCTACTAATTCTCTTGTTCTTGGTTCCCCACAAGCTGACTTCTCTCCCATTATCTTTGGTAGACCTTTCTTGAACACCGTTAATGGTAAGATAGATTGTCAGAAACAAATTGTGGGTGTTAGCTTTGGTGACGAGTCTCATGAGTTTAATTTTTCCAAGTTTAGTAGGAACCATCATGAAAAAGAATTGTCTAGCAAGGATGAATTAATTGGTCTTACTTCTATTGATGTGCCACCTAATGATCCTTTAGAACAATATTTGCTAGACCATGAGAATGATTTACATATGCATGAAAGAAATGAAATGAAATAGATAATATTTTCTTTGAACAACGCCCTCTACTTAAACACAATTTTCCTATTGGAACTCTTGGAGGTCCTCCTCCACCTAAGGGTGATCCTGTGTTTGAATTAAAACAATTGCCAGACACTTTGAAATATGCTTTTCTTGATGAAAAGAAGATATATCCTGTTATTATTAGTGCTAACCTTTCAGAACATGAAGAAGAAAGGTTATTGAAAGTTCTAAGGAAGCACCGAGCTGCTATTGGATATACTCTTGATGATTTCAAGGGCATTAGTCACACTCTATGTCAGCACAAAATTAATATGGAACCTGATGCTAAACCCGTTGTTGATCACCAATGTTGGTTAAATCCGAAGATGAAAGAGGTGGTAAGAACAGAAATATTAAAACTTCTGGAAGTAGGTATAATTTATCAAATAGCTGATAGTAGATGGGTAAGTCTTGTTCATTGTGTCCCTAAGAAGGGAGGTATAACGATTGTTCCTAATGATAAAAATGAACTTATTCCACAAAGAATCGTTACGGGCTACAGAATGGTAATTGACTTTAGAAAATTAAATAAAGCAACTAGGAAAGATCATTACCTTTTTCCCTTTATTGATCAAATGCTTGAAAGATTATCTAAGCACACACACTTTTGCTTCCTTGATGGATATTCTGGCTTTTCACAAATAACTGTTTCTCAACCTGATCAAGAAAAGACCACTTTTACTTGTCCTATTGGAACCTGTGCTTATAGACATATGCCTTTTGGTTTATGTAATGTACTTGCTACCTTTCAAAGATGTATGATTGCTATATTCTCTGACTTTTGTGAAAATATTGTTGAGGTTTTCATGGATGACTTCTCTGTTTATGGGAAGTCTTTTGATGATTGGTTAAGCAATCTTGATCGAGTTTTGTAGAGATGTGAACAAACAAATATTGTCTTGAATTGGGAAAATGCCACTTTATGGTTAATGAAGGCATTGTCTTGGGTCATAAAATTTCTGAAATAGGTATTAAAGTGGACAAGCTAAGGTTGATGCTATTGTGAAAATGCCATGTCCTAAGGACATCAAAGATATTCGTAGTTTCCTAGGTCATTGTCGGTGTCAAAACTGGCAGATCTCGGTTAGGGGGTGAGGGAGTCCTGGATTAGGGGGTGTTCGGGTAGCCGGACTATACCTTCAGCCGGACTCCTGGACTATGAAGATACAAGATTGAAGACTTCGTCCCATGTCCGGATGGGACTTGGCGTGGAAGGCAAGCTTGGCGATGCGGATATTCAAGATCTCCTACCATTGTAACCGACTCTGTGTAACCCTAACCCTATCCGGTGTCTATATAAACCGAAGGGTTGTAGTCCGTAGGCAATCAACTCCATATACAACAATCATACCATAGGCTAGCTTCTAGGGTTTAGCCTCCTTGATCTCGTGGTAGATCTACTCTTGTACTACCCATATCATCAATATTAATCAAGCAGGACGTAGGGTTTTACCTCCATCAAGAGGGCCCGAACCTGGGTAAAACATCGTGTTCCCTGCCTCCTGTTACCATCCGGCCTAGACGCACAGTTCGGGACCCACTACCCGAGATCCGCCGGTTTTGACACCGACATTGGTGCTTTCATTGAGAGTTCCTCTGTGTCGTCGCCTTTAGGCCCGATGGCTCCTTTGATCATCAACAACGATGCGGTCCAGGGTGAGACTTTGCTCCCCAGACAGATCTTCGTCTTCGGCGGCTTCGCTCTGCGGGCCAATTCGCTCGGCCACCTGGAGCAGATCGAAAGCTACGCCCCTGGCCATCAAGTCAGGTTTGGAAGCTTAAACTACACGGCTGACATCCGCGGAGACTTGACCTTCGACGGACTCGAGCCACGGCCAAGCGCGCCGCACTATCTCGAGAGGCATGATCTAGCTCTGCCCCTGGACAGTGTCTTGGAGGCCGCACACGCATCGGTTCCGACCCCTAACTCGGAGCCTATTGCGCCAATCGAGGATGAGCGGTTGGACGTCACCTCGGGGGCTGCGATCCCAAAAGCGATCGAGCCGAAAGCTAGCCCCGCACTCTGCACGACCCGTGACTCTGAGGATCCGGACTCCTCCCCGGAGTCCGAACCCCCCGCGCCCCTGCCAATCGAATCCGATTGGGCGCCGATAATGGAGTTCACCACCGCAGACATCTTTCAGCATTCACCTTTTGGCGACATCCTGAATTCTCTTAAGTCTCTCTCTTTATCAGGAGAGCCCTGGCCAGACTACGGTCAGCGAGGGTGGGATACGAACGATGAGGAAATTCAAAGCCCACCCACCACCCACTTTGTAGCCACTGTCGACGATCTAACCGACATGCTTGACTTCAGCTCCGAAGACATCGACGGCATGGACGACGATGTAGGAGACGAACAGGAACCAACACCTGTAGGGCGCTTGAAGGCCACCTCTTCATATGACATATATATGGTGGATACTCCAAAAGATGGAGATGGCGATGGAACAGTGGGGGATGACGCCCCCAAGAAACAGCCAAAGCGCTGGCGTCAGCGGCGCCGCTCTAAATCCCGCCAAAGCAAAAACGGTGATTCCGACACGGGAGATAATACTACCCCGGATAGCACCGAAGAACACCCACCTCAGCAAGATTCTACACAGGAAGATGGAGAAGCCAGCCCTCATGAGAGAGCGGCAGACCGAGAGGTCGAGGATGATAACTATACGCCTCCCTCCGAAGACGAGGCAAGCCTCGATGACGACGAATTCGTCATACCATCAGACCCCGCCGAACAAGAGTGTTTTAAACGCAGGCTTTTAGCCACGACAAGCAGCCTCAAGAAAAAGCAGCAACAGCTTAGAGCTGCCCAAGATTTGCTAGCTGACAGATGGACTGAAGTCCTTGTGGCGGAAGAGTATGAACTCGAACGCCCCTCCAAGGGTTACCCGAAGCGCAGGCCGCTACCCAGATCAGAGGAGGAAGCACCTACATCACCAGTGCATGACATGGCAGACCGGCCACCTCGCGGCCGCGACAAAGAGGCCTCTCGGCCCTCCACCCAAGCCATGCCCCGACGCCACTCAACTAAGGCACGGGAAAATGCGCCCGACCTGCGAGACATACTGGAGGATAAGGCAAGACAAACAAGATCGATCTACGGATCGCGCAGGCGCCCTACGGCATGTGACAATGATCTTCACTCCGGATACAACAAATCCGGCCGGGCCGAACACAACAGACATAGCTCTTCCGAGCTGCGTCGTGATATAGCCCAGTACAGAGGCGCCGCACACCCGCTATGCTTCACGAATGAAGTAATGGATCATAAAATCCCAGAGGGTTTCAAACCCGTAAACACCGAATCATACGATGGCACAACAAATTCGGCGGTATGGATCGAGGATTATCTCCTTCACATCCGCATGGCACGCGGCGATGATCTACACGCCATCAAATACCTCCCGCTCAAACTTAAAGGACCGGCCCGGCATTGGCTTAACAGCTTGCCAGCAGACTCAATCGGTTCTTGGGAGGACCTGGAAGCCACATTCCTCGACAACTTCCAGGGCACTTACGTGCGACCGCCGGATGGCGACGACTTAAGCCACATAATTCAGCAGCCAGACGAATCAGCCAGACAATTCTGGACACGGTTCCTAACAAAGAAAAACCAGATAGTCGATTGTCCGGACGCAGAGGCCCTAGCAGCCTTCAAGCATAACATCCGCGACGAGTGGCTTGCCCGGCACCTAGGACAGGAAAAGCCGAAATCCATGGCAGCCCTCACGACACTCATGACCCGCTTTTGCGCGGGAGAAGACAGCTGGTTAGCTCGCAGTAACAACTTATCAAAGAACCCTGGTAATTCGGATACCAAGGACAAAAGTGGCAGGACACGCCGGAATAAGCAAAAACGCCGCGTTAACAGCGACAGCAATGAAGACACGGCAGTCAATGCCGGATTCAAAGGCTACAAATCCGGTCAGCGGAAAAAGCCATTCAAAAAGAATACTCAGGGCCCGTCCAGTTTGGACGGAATACTCGATCGCTTGTGCCAGATACATGGCACCCCCGAAAGGCCAGCCAATCACACTAACAAGGATTGTTGGGTGTTCAAGCAGGCAGGCAAGTTAAGGGCCAAAAACAGAGACAAGGGGCTGCACAGCGACGACGAGGAGCCCAAGCCGCCGAACAACAATGGACAGAAGGGCTTTCCCCCACAAGTGTGGACGGTGAACATGATATACGCGACCCACATTCCCAAGCGGGAGCGGAAGCGTGCGCTACGGGACGTATACGCGATGAAGCCAGTCGCCCCAAAGTTCAACCCATGGTCCTCCTGCCCGATCACTTTTGATCGAAGGGACCATCCCACTAGCATCCGTCATGGCGGCTTCGCCACATTGGTTCTCGACCCAATCATCGACGGATTTCATCTCACAAGAGTCCTCATGGACGGCGGCAGTAGCCTGAACCTGCTTTATCAAGATACAGTGCGGAAAATGGGCATAGATCCGTCAAGGATTAAGCCCACAAGAACGACCTTTAAAGGCATTATACCAGGTGTAGAAGCCAACTGTACAGGCTCAGTAACACTTGACGTGGTCTTCGGATCCCCGGACAATTTCCGAAGCGAAGAGTTAATCTTCGATATAGTCCCGTTTCGCAGTGGCTATCACGCACTGCTCGGACGAACCGCATTCGCAAAGTTCAATGCGGTGCCGCACTACGCATATCTCAAGCTCAAGATGCCAGGCCCTCAAGGAGCAATTACGGTCAACGGAAACACCGAACGCTTCCTCCGTACGGAGGAGCATACGGCAGCTCTCACAGCGGAGGTACAAAGTCTTCTCAGGCAATCCTCCAGTCCGGCCATTAAAAAGCCAGACACTGCCAAGCGCACCCGGAGTAACCCACAGCAGGACCGCCTGGCACACTCTGAGCAAGCATAGCAATGCAGCCCCAACCCCAGCTTCGCGACATAGCAAAACCATTACCTCGCGTACATAACTACGCCCTTGAAATACCATGGGCACAGGGGAAGGGGCACAATAACGGCACGCCCAAGATACGGCTTAAAACGTACTAGGGGCTGCCGGATTCTTTTTTAAATTTTTTCTTACTTTCAGGACTCCATACTTCGGACGACCTGTTCGGCAATTCGACTGCCGCACAAACGATGCAAGATCCAGGGAGGCAGACAAGCCATGCCGCATTATGGAACTCCCAGGTGGTCTCTATTACGAGCGGTATACCTGTTTTAAATACAATTCCGCGGCCTGCCCCTGGTCAGGACATACTGAATAGTCCAATATCTTTTGCTTACCGCACTATTTGTATCGTTCGGCTTTGATAAATAGCCTCTCTATAAACAATGCTTAGCTTTTTGTCTATTTTTTGCATTATCCTCTTTTCACATATATGTTTATTAAATGACATGATTGCACCCGTACACCATGGTACGGCAAACACGCCAGGGGCTTCAGTACCCCTCATTATGGCGTGAGAAGTCCGTACACTTTCACAAGTGCGGCACCCCGAACTTATAGCACTATATGCATCGGCTCCGAATCATGATTTGGGTCAATAGTTGGGTTTGCCCGGCTCCTATGTTTTGGTGCCTTACGTTCCGCTCTATCGGCTAAGGTAGCACTAGGAGAACCACTGCGATTGTGCCCCGGTTCAGCTGGGTTAAGCACCTCAGTGGAGAAAGCTAAAACTGACTGTCATGATGAGGCGAGAGACCGGTCGCTGTTCGAGAGGTTTTTCGAGTCCCTAAAGACTTATGCCGCTTCAAGCGAGGAGCTGGCTTTGTCCGGCCAAGGCGTGGATAGCGCCCCGAACTCGGTCTTCCGAACTAGGGGCTTCGCCGAAATTTAAAATTATAGAGTTCTATGGCTAACTGAGAGTGTTCAAGCATTATAGTCCGATTGCCTGGTTCGTTGTGCTGAGCGCCTCCCTCGAAGGACCCGACTATGGGAAAAAGAGCGCTCAGGTTTATCCCGAACACCCCAGCACTAGTTCCATGGGGGCAGAAGCCGACGACTGGCCATCTCTCAATTTTTTGATAAACGGCCGCACAGAAAGTAATATTTTAAATTCAATAAGCATTGCTTAGCACATATGAACAAGTTTTCAGCGCACAGGATAAACACGAGCGAGTTCATTCAAAAATCACATCCTTGGTACATTCATCCGCCACAAGGCGGGCACCTGCGAGAACATCCTTGTAGTAGTTCTCGGGCTTGCGATGCTCCTTCCCCGGCGGCGTCCCGTCCTTCACAAGCTTCTCACTGTCCAGCTTACCCCAGTGCACCTTTGCACGGGCAAGGGCCCGACGGGCACCTTCGATGCAGACGGAGCGCTTGATGACCTCGAGCCTCGGACAGGCCTCCACCAGCCGCCGCACCAGCCTGAAATAGCTCCCAGGCAGGGCCTCTCTGGGCCACGGCCGAACTATGAAGCCCTTCATGGCCTGTTCGGCCGCCTTGTGGAGCTCGACCAGCTGTTTCAGCTGGTCGCTCAAAGGCACAGGGTGTCCGGCTTCAGAATACTGAGACCAGAACACCTTCTCCGTCGAGCTACCCTCTTCAGCTCGGTAGAATGCGGCGGCATCGGATACGCTGCGGGGAAGATCCACGAATGCCCCTGGGGAGCTCCGGATTCGGGTAAGTAACAAGTAGTTTACTTTTATATTTCTGCTTTGCATGAAGAATGCCTTACCCGCTGCTATCTTCCTCATCTCCTCCAACTCTTGGAGGGCCTTTTGGGCTTCGGCCTTGGCAGACTTGGTAGTCTCAAGGGCCGTCGCGAGCTCGGATGCTTGCGCCTTTGACTCAAGCTCCAAACTCTCATGTTTTTTCATGAGAGCCTGAAGCTCTTGCTGCACCTCGCCGACCTGAGCCCCAAGTCTGTCTCGCTCGGTGCGCTTCGCGGCCGTTTTCTTTTCGGCCTCAGACAACGCCGACTTAAGGGTCGCCACTTCAGTCGTGGCCCCTACAATAAGCAATACAATCCTGTTATCTTTTTTGCAATCACGCCTTTCTATAGGCACCTTTTCTGTAAGGTATTTCTTACCTTCTTTCTCCTCGAGCCGCCGCTTGGCAAGGCCGAGCTCTTGCTCAGTCTGTTCGAAGTCCTGCTTCAGGACACCCACCTCCGCAGTCAGTGCGGCGGTGGATAGCAGCGAAGCCTGCATACGCATATTGACTCTTTTTTTGTTAGACTCCTGCGAAATTTAATAGATCCTCTATTCGGCTTTTCTTTCCGAACGCCAAACAGAGCATCAGGGGCTACTGTCTATGCGGTAATATTTTTACATATTTTTTACCTTGAAGCCTGTTAGAAGGCTAGCGCAAGCTTCAGTCAGTCCGCTCTTGACGGACTGAACCTTCTGGATCACCGTACTCATAATAGTATGGTGCCCCTCGTCGATGGAGGCGCCGTCGAGCACGTCCAGCAGATTGTCCGGCACCTCCGGTTGGACGAAGGCCGCCGGCTTAGAAGGCTTGCTCCTCTTGGAAGGAGTTCGCCTACCGCAGTTCGGAACTGTGGAAGATTCCGGCACGGTGTTCGGCACAAAGTCGGACCTGGAGCCCTGGGGGGCCTTATCCCCTTCACTCCTGGAGTCCGGGAGGTTGCCTTGCGGCTCCTCCGGGACCACCTCCTCCTGCCCCGGAGCTTGTCGCGACGCCACTTCGGCATCGTCTGCAATGCGGGGGGAGACAGCGGGCGGAACTGAGTTCACGTCTGATGAGTCCAGGGAGCCGCCCGACGATTCGTCGAATTCGGCCCGGGGCGGACTGCATAATTACATTCGACATCAGGGAAAGCTATGCAACAAAGGAACATCATGAGTTATTCTGATATCCGAACTTACGATTTCGCCGGACGCTTGGCCCTGTTTGGCCACTCCTCTCCGCCCTCTTCAGCGTCGGGGGAGTAGTCCGGTGGAGGGGTCTTCCTTTTCCTAGACCTCTCGGCCTCCCCCGTTGGGGCGGCCTTCCTCTTCTCTCCTCCCTCCGCTGGGGGGGGAGAGTTTTCTTCTTCCTCCTCCTTGTTTTCACGGGAAGAGGGCGTATCGGACTTGTCGGATGACGAGTCCGACACCACCACGTTACGAGCACTCTTTCGAGTCCCCGTGGTCTTCTTCTTCTTGGCCTTCTTCTCCGGCACCACATAAGGCGCCAGAACTAGCAGCTTCACTAGTAGAGCTAGGGCTAGGTCTTCGGGCAGCGGAGCCGAACAGTTAATCGGTCCGGATATCGCCCGCCAAGCATGTCAAAGGTAAGGGAGTTTAGATCCCGCATAGAGTCAAACTATGAAGAAAGCTTAACATCCTGTAAAAGGTGAAGATAGCTTACCTCGCTAGCGTGACGCTGCGAGCTGTATCCGCGGTCCTCGGAAGCGGATGCGGGAGCCTCGGCGCCCTTGAATAGCACCTTCCAGGCATCTTCGTACGTCGTGTCGAAGAGCCTGCTAAGGGTTTGGTGCTGCGCCGGGTCGAACTCCCACAGATTAAAATCCCGTTGTTGGCACGGGAGGATCCGGCGGACGAGCATAACCTGGATTACATTAACAAGCCGGATTGGCTTGTTCACCAGGGACTGGATGCATGTTTGCAATCCGGTCACCTCTTTTTCGTCACCCCACGACAGGCTCGTCTCTTTCCAGGACATAAGCCGCGTGGGGGGTCCGGATCGGAACTCGGGGGCTGCGGTCCATTTCAGAGCGCGTGGCTCGGTGATGTAAAACCACCCGGACTGCCACCCCTTTAGGGTCTCCACAAAAGAGCCCTCGAACCATAGGACGTTGGCCATCTTGCCCGCCATGGCACCTCCGCACTCCGCCTGGCTGCCGCACACCACCTTGGGCTTGACGTTGAAGGTCTTGAGCCAAAGGCCGAAATGAGGGCGGACGCGGAGGAAAGTCTCGCACACGACGATAAACGCCGAGATGTTGAGGATGAAGTTCGGGGCCAGATCGTGGAAATCCAGGCCGTAGTAGAACATGAGCCCCCGGACAAATGGGTGGAGTGGAAAACCCAGTCCGCAGAGGAAGTGGGGAAGAAATACTACCCTCTCATGGGGCCTTGGGGTGGGGAGAAGCTGCCCCTTTTCGGGAAGCCGGTGCGCGATGTCCTTGGACAGGTATCCGGCTTCCTTAGCTTCTTGACTTGGCCCTCCGTAGCGGAGGAGACCATCCACTTGCCTCCCGCTCCGAACATTGCTGGAGAAAGTTGAGGTGGGAAGTGCGGGCTTGGGCGCTGGAGCTCGAGTGCGCAGGAGATGGATAGGAAAAGGAGGAAGAAGGCATAGGTAAAAAGGTGGATCCTTATCCCCTTATATGGGCGGATGCGGTTGTGCGTCCCCACTAGCCTAGTAAAACTCGCTTGCCTCCCAAGCGCCGTGATAAATGGCGCGGTTGGGTTACCCACGTCCGTATTGATGAGAATCCCGTAAAGGTGGTACACGATCTCTGCTCTGACAAGACGTGCCAAGGAAACCGCCTCGCAAAACATGCTGAGGTGGAAAAGTAAAAACGATTCGAGTAAAGGACTTGTCCGTAGTGTGATGACACACCATGGAATACGTCAGCAGTTTTGATTTGTGTTGATATTATTCTCTCTATGGCGATATGTGGAAGCTTATTTTGCAGAGCCGGACACTACTCTTGGTGTTTACAATCTTCTATGAAGGACTTGGAGGAGGAACCCGCCTTGCAATGCCGAAGACAATTTGCACGCCGGACTCGTCGTCATTGAAGCCTGGTTCAGGGGCTACTGAGGGAGTCCTGGATTAGGGGGTGTTCGGGTAGCCGGACTATACCTTCAGCCGGACTCCTGGACTATGAAGACACAAGATTGAAGACTTCGTCCCGTGTCCGGATGGGACTTTCCTTGGTGTGGAAGGCAAGCTTGGCAATGCGGATATTCAAGATCTCCTACCATAGTAACCGACTCTGTGTAACCCTAACCCTATCCGATGTCTATATAAACTGGAGGGTTGTAGTCCGTAGGCAATCAACTCCATATACAACAATCATACCATAGGCTAGCTTCTAGGGTTTAGCCTCCTTGATCTCGTGGTAGATCTACTCTTGTACTACCCATATCATCAATATTAATCAAGCAGGACGTAGGGTTTTACCTCCATCAAGAGGGCCCAAATCTGGGTAAAATATCGTGTTCCCTGCCTCCTATTACCATCCGGCCTAGACGCACAGTTCGGGACCCACTACCCGAGATCCACCGGTTTTGACACCGACAGGGGGTCCCGAACTTTGCATCTAAGGTCGATGGTAATAGGAGACAAGGGACACGAGGTTTACCCAGGTTCGGGCCCTCTCTATGGAGGTAATACCCTACGTCCTGCTTGATTGATATTGATGAATATGAGTATTACAAGAGTTGATCTACCTCGAGATCGTAATGAATAAACCCTAGAGGTCTAGCTTGTATGCCTATTATGATGAGTATCCCTCCTATCCGGGCTAAGTCCTCCAGTTTATATAGACACCGGGAGGATCTAGGGTTACACAAGGTGGGTTACAAAGAAAGGAATCTACATATCCGGCCACCAAGCTTACCTTCCACGCCAAGGAGAGTCCCATCCGGACACGGGTACAATCTTTGGTCTTTGTATCTTCATAGCCCATCAGTACAGCCCATGGCTAACAGGCCAGATGCTCGAGGACCCCTTAGTCTAGGACTCCCTCAGTAGCCCCTGAACCTGGCTTCAATGACAAGATATCCGGCGCGTAGTGCTGCCTTAGGCATTGCAAGGCGGGTTCCTCCTTCCGAACTCCAAAATAATCTTCAGACGAATTGATCATGTCCGGACCTGTAGCACACACCATACACAACCGTAGAGAGAATACAATAATCCACGAGTTCAATCCGCTGACAACTTTTTACAACATGACATCACGTCCATCCAGTCATAATTTCAAACCGTTTTTCGTCTGCCGCTCCATGTTTCGAGACGCGGTTGCCATTGGCACGTCTTGTCAAAGCAGAGATCGTGTCCCCTTATCGTGGGATGATCATCAATACGAGCGTGGGTAACCCAATCGTGCCGTTTATACAGCCCTTGGGAGCAGGAGAATTTTGAGGCGAGTGGGGTGGCGTTCAATATTCACTGCCCTTATAAGGAGATAAGATTCCTCCTTCCCCCACGCCTTCTTCCTGCCTTTCCACTCTTGAGCTCCAGTGCCCAAGTCCTCATCTATTTCGCACTCGAGAAAGCACTCAACCATGTCCGGATCCGGAGGTCAAGGCAAGTGGATGGCTTCCTCCATCAAGGAGGAGGACATCGCCGAGCTTCGGGCGACCGGGTACCTGGCAAAGGAAATCGCCCACCGTCTTCCAGCCCAAGGACAAATCATTCCCACGTGGAAGCCCGACAAGAGGGTAGTGTTCCTCCCCCATTTCCTCCGCGGGCTAGGGTTTCCACTCCACCCCTTCATCCGGGGGATAATGTTCTTGATACGGAGCATCCCAAGGTCATCTCCATGGACCTACAATCGCCTCACCAAGTGCCTAGCAGACCCATGACACGAGCACGTGCAAGAGCTCTCGAAACCGAGGTGACATCTCTCCTCTCACATTTCCACTTCGATGCACATGAGACATGGCTACTACCTTGATACGTCTCCAACGTATCTATAATTTTTTATTGTTCCATGCTATTATATTATCAACCTTGGATGTTTTATATGCATTTATATGATATTTTATATGATTTTTGGGACTAACCTATTAACCTAGATCCCAGTGCCAGTTTCTATTTTTTCCTTGTTTTAGAGTATCGCAGAAAAGGAAAATCAAACGGAGTCCAATTGACCTGAAACTTCACGGAACTTATTTTTGGAAGGAACACAACCCTGGAGACTTGGAGTCCACGTAAGGGAAGCAACGAGGGAGCCACGAGGCAGGGGGGAGCACCCACCCCCCTGGGCGTGCCCTCCACCCTCGTGGGCTCCTCGTGGCTCCCCTGACGTACTTCTTTCGCCTATATATCTCCATATACCCTAAAACAATCGGGGAGCACAATAGATCGGGAGTTCCGCCGCCAGAAGCCTCTGTAGCCACCGAAAACCAATCTAGACCTATTCCGGCACCCTGTCGGAGGGGGCAATCCCTCTCCGGTGGCCATCTTCATCGTCCCGGTGCTCTCCATGACGAGGAGGGAGTAGTTCTCCCTCGGTGCTGAGGGTATGTACCAGTAGCTATGTGTTTGATCTCTCTCTGTCGTGTTCTTGAGGTGGTACGATCTTGATGTATCGCGAGCTTTGCTATTATATTTGGATCCTATTGTGTTTCTTCCCCCCTCTACTATCTTGTAATGGATTGAGTTTCCCCTTTGAAGTTATCTTATCGGATTGAGTCTTTAAAGATTTGAGAACACTTGATGTATGTCTTGCCGTGCGTATCTGCGGTGACAATGGGATACCACGTGATTCACTTGATGTATGTTTTGGTGATCAACTTGTGGGTTCCGCCCATGAACCTATGCATAGGGGTTGGCACATGTTTTTGTCGTGATTCTCCGGTAGAAACTTTGGGGCACTCTTTGAGGTTCTATGTGTTGGTTGAATAGATGAATTTGAGATTGTGTGATGCATATCGTATAATCATACCCATGGATACTTGAGGTGACATTGGAGTATCTATGTGACATTAGGGTTTTGGTTGATTTGTGTCTTAAGGTGTTATTCTAGTACGAACTCTAGGGCTGTTTGTGAGACTTATAGGAATAGCCCAACGGATTGATTGGAAAGAATAACTTTGAGGTGGTTTCGTACCCTACCATAATCTCTTCGCTCGTTCTCCGCTATTAGTGAATTTGGAGTGACTCTTTGTTGCATGTTGAGGGATAGTTATATGATCCAATTATGTTATTATTGTTGAGAGGATTTGCGCTAGTGAAATTATGAACCCTAGGCCTTGTTTCAACGCATTGCAATACCGTTTACGCTCACTTTTACCATTAGTTACCTTGCTGTTTTTATAATTTCAGATTACAAATACCTTCATCTACCATCCATATTGCACTTATATCACCATCTCTTCCCGGAACTAGTGCACCTATAGAATTTACCATTGTATTGGGTGTGTTGGGGACACAAGAGACTCTTTGTTATTTGGTTGCAGGGTTGCTTGAGAGAGACCATCTTCATCCTACGCCTCCTACGGATTGATAAACCTTAGGTCATCCACTTGAGGGAAATTTGCTACTGTCCTACGAACCTCTGCACTTGGAGGCCCAACAACGTCTACAAGAAGAAGGTTGTGTAGTAGACATCAAGCACTTTTCTGGCACCGTTGCTGGGGAGGTGAGTGCTTGAAGGTATATCTTTAGATCTTGCAATCGAGTCTTTTAGTTTCTTGTTTTATCACTAGTTTGGTCTATAAAAGAAAACTATAAAAATTGGAATTGAGTCTACCTCATACGCTTCATCTTATTAATATCTTTCGTGAGTATGATGGAAAGGAAAATTGTGCCAAAGTGTTAGAAGAAGAATGCATTAAATTTTTTGGCAATAAATCTTTGAATGATGAGCATGATTGCAATGTTGTTAGTATGAACTCCTTGAATATCCATGGTACTAATGATGATTGCACTAGTTAGGATGAAAATGTCTCCTATAAACATGTCAATTTTTGTGGAGTGCATTGGGTTTGCAAGTACACACCAAATAGTGAAGATAGATATTGCAAGAGGCATAAGTACTTAGAAACTAAATTGTTGCAAGAAAATCTAGATGATTGTGCTGAAAATTTAAATTTTCTTGGCCATACTTTGAGCTTTGCAATGAACATGGCCATTTAACCATCCGATGCAAATTGTTTCATGATCTAATCATTTCCAAAAATTGTGATGACTTGATTTCTCTTGCACATCATAATGAACTTAGTTTCCTTATGGGTTACGAAGAAATGAAATGTATAACTAACTATCTTCCAGAATTTGCCCGTTATAAACTTCTTGGTTTTGATCTAGAGGAAATTTATATGTATTGTGCGGTGAATTGCATTGAAAATCCTTATTTGCCAATTACATAAAGAAAAGAAAGCAAATAGAAGATGAAGGGAATACTAATGAAAGGGAATAAACTTCCCAATACCCTCCTATTATTTCTTATGATGAATCAGGTAACGAGGAAGAGCCTCCTATTCAACCAATCTCATTAATAAGGAGCTCCAAAAAGAGGATTGAACCCACACATGATATGGTGAAGAAGAAGAAAAGAAAAAGGAAGAGAGGTAAAAAGATATCTCTCCCAAATAATGCTGCTCCTATTACTATTGTGCCTCATGAAAATATAATTGTGGAAGATAATGATACTTCTTATGATCCTGAAAATCTTTTTTGCACTTGCTTGGAAGAATGTGATAATTGTTATACTATTGGTGCTATCCATACTATTAATGATGAGATTGATTATGCTTATGATATGAAAAGGCCCAAGCTTGGGGATGCTATGTTTGATGAAGATGATGTTTTTGAGAATATATTTTCTGCAATTAATGTTTGTCCCAAGCTTGTGGATCCTACGTTTAATGAAGATGATATTTTTAGTCTCCCAAGTTCTGATATGCAAATTTATAATAATGATAGCATGCCTCCTACTTATGATGATTATTGTGATGATACTTATGCTATAAAAAGTAGTGATTATATTTATAAAACTTGTCATGATTATGGTTACCCCTTCTCTGAACATTACTTTTTAATGTTGAAACAATTTATAGTATTCGAGTTTCTTATGATGCTCCCACTATTATTCATGAGAAGAAATTTGCTTATGTGGAGAGTAATAAAATTTCTATGCTTGTAGATCATGAAAAGAATGCTTTAGGTATTGTTTATATTGTTGAATTCATTCATGATGCTACTGAAAATTATTATGAGGGAGGAATATATGCTTGTAGGAATTGCAATAATATCAAGTTTCCTCTCTATGTGCTTAAAGTTTTGAAGTTATGCTTGTTTTGCCTTCCTATGCTACTTGATTATTGTTCCCACAAGTTGTTTGCTCACAAAATCCCTATGCATAGGAAGTGGGTTAGACTTAAATGTGTTAGTCATATTCTTCATGATGCTCTATTTATGTTACAATTCTTATCTTTTATGTGAGCTTCATTGAAATCATCATGCCTAGCTAGGAGCGTTAAACGATAGCGCTTGTTGGGAGGCAACCCAACTTTATTTTTGTTCCTTGCTTTTTGTTCATGTTTAGTAATAAATATTTTATCTAGACTCTGTTATAATTGAGTTTTTATGCTTTAATTAGTGTTTGTGCCAAGTAGAACCGTTGGGAAGACTTGGGTGAAGTCTTTGCGATCATGCTGTAAAAAACAGAAACTTTAGCGCTCACGAGATTTGCTGCCACTTTTTATTGGAGAGTGCTATTTAGTTAATTATTTTTGCAGATGATAAATAGATAAATTACTCAGGTCCACCAATTTATCTGAGAATTTTATGAGTTCCATAAGTATACGTTTGATCCAGATTACTACAGACTGTTCTGTTTTTGACAGATTCTGTTTTCTATGTGTTGTTTGCTTATTTTGATGAATCTATGAGTAGTATCGAAGCGTATGAACCATAGATAAGTTGTAATACAGTAGATATTACACCAATATGAATTAATAATGAGTTCATTAAAGTACCTTGAAGTGGTGTTTTGTTTTTTTTCGCTAACGGAGCTTCCGAGTTTTCTGTTAAGTTTTGTGTTGTGAAGTTTTCAAGTTTTGGGTAAAGATTCAATGGACTATGGAATAAGGAGTGGCAAGAGACTAATCTTGGGGATGACCAAGGCACCCCAAGGTAATATTCAAGGACAACTGAGATCCTACGCTTGGGGATGCCCCGGAAGGCATCCCCTCTTTCGTCTTCGTTCATCGGTAACTTTACTTGGAGCTATATTTTTATTCGCCAGATGATATGTGTTTTGCTTGGAGCGTCATTTTATTTCATTTTGTTTTGCTTGATGTTTGAATAAAATACCAAGATATGAAATTATTAAGTGTTAGAGAGTCTTCACATAGTTTCATAATTATTCGACTACTCATTAATCTTCACTTATATCTTTCGGAGTAGTTTGTTGTTGCTCTAGTGCTTCACTTATATCTTTTTAGAGCACGGTGGTGGTTTTATTTTATAGAAATAGATGAACTCTCATGCCTCACTTACATTATTTTGAGAGTACTAAACAGCATGGTAATTTTCTTGGGTTATGAATTTAGTCCTAATATGATAGGCATCCAAGTGGGAGATAATAAAAACTTTTATATAAAGTGCATTGAATACTAAGAGAAGTTTGATACTTGATAATTGTTTTGAGATATGGAGATGGTGATATTAGAGTCATGCTAGTTGAGTAGTTGTGAATTTGAGAGATACTTGTGTTGAATTTTGTGATTCCCGTAGCATGCACGTATGGTGAACCGTTATGTGACGAAGTCGGAGCATGATTTATTTATTGATTGTCTTCCTTATGAGTGGCGGTTGGGGACGAGCGGTGGTCTTTTCCTACTAATCTATCCCCTAGGAGCATGTGTGTAATACTTTGTTTTGATAACTAATAAATTTTTGCAATAAGTATGTGAGGTCTTTATGACTAATGTTGAGTCCATGGATTATACGCACTCTCATCCATCCACCATTGCTAGCCTCTCTAATACCGCGCACCTTTCGCCGGTATCATACACCCACCATATACCTTCCTCAAAACAGCCACCATACCTACCTATCATGGCATTTCCATAGCCATTCCGAGATATATTGCCATGCAACTTACCACCGTTCCGTTTATTATGACACACTTCATCATTGTCATATTGCTTTGCATGATCATGTAGTTGACATTGTATTTGTGGCAAAGCCACCGTTCATAATTCTTTCATACATGTCACACTTGATTCATTGCACATCCCGATACACTGCCGGAGGCAATCATATAGAGTCATATCTTGTTCTAAGTATCGAGTTGTAATTCTTGAGTGGTAAGTAAATAAAAGTGTGATGATCATCATTATTAGAGCATTGTCCCAGTGAGGAAAGGATGATGTAGACCATGATTTCCCCACAAGTCGGGATGAGACTCCGGACGAAAAAAGAGAGGCCAAAGAAGCGCAAATAAAAAAAAAGAGAAAATAAAGAGGCCATAAAAAAATTGAAAGGCCCAAATAAAAAAATAAAAAAATGAGAGAAAAAGAGAGAAGGGACAATGCTACTATCCTTTTACCACACTTGTGCTTCGTAGTAGCACCATGATCTTCATGATAGAGAGTCTCCTATGTTGTCACTTTCATATACTAGTGGGAATTTTACATTATAGAACTTGGCTTGTATATTCCAATGATGGGCTTCGTCAAAATGCCCTAGGTCTTCGTGAGCAAGCGAGTTGGATGCACACCCACTAGTTTCTTTTGATTGAGCTTTCATACACTTATAGCTCTAGTGCATCCGTTGCATGGCAATCCCTACTCACTCACATTGATATCTATTGATGGGCATCTCCATAGCCCGGTGATACGCCTAGTTAATGTGAGACTATCTTCTCCCTTTTGTCTTCTCCACAACCACCATTCTATTCCACTTATAGTGCTATGTCCATGGCTCACGCTCATGTATTGCGTGAAGATTGAAAATGTTTGAGAACATCAAAAGTATGAAACAATTTCTTGGCTTGTCATCGGGGTTGTGCATGATTTAAATACTTTGTGTGGTGAAGATAGAGCATAGCCAGACTATATGATATTGTAGGGATAGCTTTCTTTGGCCATGTTATTTTGCGAAGACATGATTACTTGGTTAGTATGCTTGAAGTATTATTCTTTTTATGTCAATATTAAATTTTTGTCTTGAATCTTATGGATCTGAATATTCTTGCCACAATAAAGAAGAATTACTTAGAGAAATATGTTAGGTAGCATTCCACATCAAAAAAAATTGTTTTTATCATTTACCTCCTCGAGGACGAGCAGGAATTAAGCTTGGGGATGCTGATACGTTGGAGTCTCCAACGTATCTATAATTTCTGATTGTTCCATGCTATTATATTATCAACCTTGGATGTTTCATATGCATTTATATGCTATTTTATATGATTTTTGGGACTAACCTATTAACCTAGAGCCCAGTGCCAATTTCTGTTTTTTCCTTGTTTTAGAGTATCGCAGAAAAGGAAAATCAAACGGAGTCCAATTGACCTGAAACTTCACGGAACTTATTTTTGGAAGGAAAGCAACCCGGGAGACTTGGAGTCCACGTAAGGGAAGCAAGGAGGAAGCCACGAGGCCAGGGGGCGCGCCCTCCACCCTCATGGGCCCCTCGTGGCTCCCCTGACGTACTTCTTCCGCCTATATATCTCCATATACCCTAAAACGATCGGGGAGCACAATAGATCGGGAGTTCCGCCGCCAGAAGCCTCCATAGCCACCGAAAACCAATCTAGACCCGTTCCGGCACCCTGCCGGAGGGGGCAATCCCTCTCCGGTGGCCATCTTCATCATCCCGGTGCTCTCCATGACGAGGAGGGAGTAGTTCTCCCTCGGGGCTGAGGGTATGTACCAGTAGCTATGTGTTTGATCCCTCTCTCTCTCTCTCTCGTGTTCTTGAGGTGGTACGATCTTGATGTATCGCGAGCTTTGCTATTATATTTGGATCCTATGATGTTTCTTCCCCCCTCTACTCTCTTGTAATGGATTGAGTTTCCCCTTTGAAGTTATCTTATCAGATTGAGTCTTTAAAGATTTGAGAACACTTGATGTATGTCTTGCCGTGCGTATCTGCGGTGACAATGGGATACCACGTGATTCACTTCATGTATGTTTTGGTGATCAACTTGCGGGTTCCGCCCATGAACCTATGCATAGGGGTTGGCACATGTTTTCGTCGTGATTCTCCGGTAGAAACTTTGGGGCACTCTTTGAGGTTCTATGTGTTGGTTGAATAGATGAATCTGAGATTGTGTGATGCATATCGTATAATCATACCCACGAATACTTGAGGTGACATTGGAGTATCTAGGTGACATTAGGGTTTTGGTTGATTGTGTCTTAAAGTGTTATTCTAGTACGAACTCTAGGGCTGTTTGTGACACTTACAGGAATAGCCCAACGGATTGATTGGAAAGAATAACTTTGAGGTGGTTTCGTACCCTACCATAATCTCTTCGTTCGTTCTCCGCTATTAGTGACTTTGGAGTGACTCTTTGTTGCATGTTGAGGGATAGTTATATGATCCAATTATGTTATTATTGTTGAGAGGACTTGCACTAGTGAAATTATGAACCCTAGACCTTGTTTCAACGCATTGCAATACCATTTACGCTCACTTTTACCATTAGTTACCTTGCTGTTTTTATAATTTCAGATTACAAATACCTTTATCTACCATCCATATTGCACTTGTATCACCATCTCTTCGCCGAACTAGTGCACCTATACAATTTACCATTGTATTGGGTGTGTTGGGGACACAAGAGACTCTTTGTTATTTGGTTGCAAGGTTGCTCTAGAGAGACCATCTTAATCCTACGCCTCCTACTGATTGATAAACCTTAGGTCATCCACTTGAGGGAAATTTGCTACTGTCCTACAAACCTCTACACTTGGAGGCCCAACACCGTCTACAAGAAGAAGGTTGTGTACTAGACATCATACCTCATATGGACACATTGTGCACCCTCAGGTATCATGGAGAAGCCAAGGAGCAAGGAGAAGAAGAAGAGGAAGATGGAAGTGAAGATGGAGAAGAAGAAGAGCTGCGGAAGAAATCCCAGCCACCGGACGACCGGTCGGGACCGGACGTCCGGCGCCTGATGCTCCAGTCGAACCCCAGCGAGCGTACGTCCGGTCTAGACCGGACGACCAGTGCCCCTGCACCCGAGCCAAATGAGCGGACGTCTGACGCCTCTGGACGTCCAGCGACCGGATGACCGGCCCAGCCCGGAAATCCGCCACTTACCGGACGTCCGGACGCTCGTGAGCCACCGGACGACCGGCCCCCAGCGGACGTCCGGTACCTAGTTGTGTCCAGTTGCGGGCCGAGGCCCATGTACCCCTTCACTTTGCCCCCCATTTGCACTAAGACTATAAATAGACCTCTCCCTCCACCTAGCTAGGTTAGCAAAGGTTTAGCTCATATTTCGTGTGAGAGCTTTGCTCATCCACTTGGTTACCTTCTCCTCGGAGATTGCGCCTCCTACAGAGAAGATCCCCCAACTGGATTCAAGACCCCTTTACGGGAAGAACCTCAGGACCTCCTTCCGGAGAAGACCGGCTACCGTTGTACCGTCCGTTGTTGACTTTGGATCTTGTATCTCCTATCGTGTTTCGAGGATCTAGCACTTGTGTGACCATTCTCGTTGGTTTGAGTGTCTCTCTTGTGTTTTCCTCGTGTTTACCCTCGTTTCCCTCCTCGTGTTCTTCGTGTTCATCACGGGATCCGCTCCTTTCGTGAAAGATCGGCCGATTAGGGTTCCTACCCTACATCATCTTGGTATGAAGAGCCTCGTTGATCACGATTTCGGGTCCTCCCCGTTGTGTTGCTAGCCTAGTTTTTGTTGTTTTTATCCCTAATTCAAAAATTCCCCACAAAAATAGCCCCAAATTTTTTTTGTGAGTTGTTGGTATGTTAAAATTTTGTTGGATTTGATCTGTGGATTTGCTTTGTTTTGAGTGGATCTAGCTTTTCCCCCCTTTCCCCACCTTTTCCATCCACAAATCCGCCTGGATTCGATGAATTTCGACCTCTCCATCACGAACAAGTGCAATTCATCCCGTGCCCGAGATTCGCCCAGGCACCAGACGTCCGACCGCCAGTGGACGTCCGACGACCGGACGACCGGCCTAGACCGGACGTCCGACCAACACTGACGAAACTGATTTTTTTCAGTTTAGTCACCACCACCGTCCCACATTTCCGCATACACACTCCTACCACCTATACAACATCACCACTTCCGCATTCCACCACCATTTCTTACCTGTTTCACACTCCGACATGTGTTGCCACTTCGAGCTTTGAGAATTTGAGTTGCGGTTCTGTATCCTTTTGTGTTTCGGCTATCTAGGTACGGTTAGACATCAAGATCACTGGCGCTCATCTTCGCCACGGACGCGTCATCAAAAACGACCACCTCGACTACATCTTGGTATTCATTCCACCATTTTGACACCATACCGTAAGCAAGAACGGTAACCTCGTCTTGGTATCGTGATACATCATTCTTGCCATTACATTGATAGCCATCATAGCCTTACTCCTTTGCGTTGCTTACCCATCGAGACTAGCTATTGAGTATTGCCGGCAACGAGACTTGTGCACATTAGTGATCATACTTCCCATAGCATACATACATCATTGTTGCATATCTTGGTATCATCTCTTGTGTCACAAGGTTGTCATTGCATACACAATTGCTATCTTGGTTCGTTAAGCATTGCATGAGAAAAGAGCTCAAACATCAAAGAGCCAAACAAGCTTTTAAGCAAAAGGGAAAGATAAGAAAAAAGCTTTTACGCAAGAACCATAGCATCATACAACATTAAGATTGTCATACTAGATCATCTTGGATCATATCATAGAAACACCTTGCATAGAGCATACTTGGGATAGAAGTCATCGCATTTTTGCTAAGTAGGTTGTGCACAAGTTCTTGTATCCGCCTATTGTACAATCGTGCTAGTGTCTCTCTAGTGTTGTGCAACAAGAGCATTTTTGTGGATTCCACATTTTGGCTCATCCTTGGTTGCATGACCCCATTTATCTTTTTGCATGTGTGTTTCTGTGTACATTACATTGCTTGGTCTACTTGTTGCATTGCAATCTTGCGAATGTTTTCCAATATTACTGAAGCTCACTTATAATTGCATCAAATTTTGTGCCACCATCCTAACCAAGCTCCACCATAAGCTTTTACTTGTGTAGGTGTGAGAAACCGACAAGAATTGGTACCGATTGTGCTATTTCCTTGTCCACATTGGAGTGATCATTGATCCACTTTCAACTTCGGTCAAGGTACATTTGGTATTCGTTCTTCTCTTTCTACCACTCACATTTTTTATCTTGGAATGATGGATAGGCCAAGTACTTCTACCAACCCACTCTTCATTGAGCACGACGACGACATGAACTCCTACGTCACCAAGAGCCACCTCTTCGGTGCACAACGTGCTTTGCATCAAGAGCAAAAAGCTATGAGTGAACACATCGACAACCTCGCCGCCGACTTGCGACTCTCCGAGCAACGTACAAGGGACTACTTCGACCACAAGCTCGACAATCAGAAGCAAGAGAATGACGCAAGGATGGACGAGATTCGCGCTTTGTTTCTCAACTGCTCTTCTTCCACTTCGTCCTCAACAAGAAGGAGCCGTTCAAGTCGCCACTCCGACTTTACCCTCTCCGGCTCAAGTACACCGACATCGAACACTCTTCACCATGCCGCACGCAATGATCGTCAAGCAAGCCTCAATCCTGTACGCGACACCGACTCTCAAGAGCACCAACAATGTCAAACCCAAGCGACTTTTGCACTAGCACAAGAACGGCAACGACAACGCCAACATGAAGAGGAAGAGCGAGCGCGTCTACACCAAGATGCACAAGATGCCGAGGCACAACGCCAAGAACAACAACTCCGTGAAGCTTAAGAACTTGCGGCGCAAGAATCCCTCCAAGATTCAACTCGAGCCGTAGCCAACCGAGGCCGACAAGCTCGTGAACAAGAGGAAGCACTTCGCGAAGAAATTCATGAATGATGACATCAAGCTCGACAAGATCCTCCACAAGCTCACCAAGAACATCAAGTTCATCAAGAGCATGACGACAATGGAAACCCCCCACGACAAGAGCAACACGAGCTTGACAATCATCGACAACATGGGCGTCATCATCCTCGACCCCAACACAATGAAGAGCAACGCTACGGCAAGCTAAAGTTCACCATGCCCAATTTCAATGGAAGCAACGATCCCGAAGAATACCTTTCATGGGCATTGAAGGTCGACAAAATCTTCCGTTTGCACAACTTTGAAGAAGAGAAGAAGATCGCAATGGCATCCCTTGAGTTCCAAGACTATGTCCTCATTTGGTGGGAACAAGTTATCGAGCGCCGAGAGGCAAGAGGTGAACCACCCATCACTACTTGGGCACAAATGAAGGATGTCATGAGAGCATGTTTTGTGCCTACCTACTACAACCGCGACCTCTTCAAGAAACTTCAACTACTCAAGCAAGGAACCAAGAGCATTGAAGAGTACTACAAGGAGATGGTGATTGCCATGATAAGAGCGAACGTCACGGAAGACGATGAGCAAACTATGGCAAGTTTCTTGAATGGACTCAACCATCCTATCAAGAAGATCGCCGACTTCCTACCATACTCGAACCTCATCGAGCTAGTGTATCAAGGTACAAAAGTGGAACGTCAAGTGCAAGACGATTTCAAGTATGCCAAGTTCTCATACAAGTCATACATCTTATCCAACACCCAAGCTTCAATGACTCCAACACCATCTACCAAGCCTTCTACAAGCAACGTCGACAAGTCGAGTTCCAAGAAAGCTTTGTCAACTCCAAGTCATCATCCTACTACAAGCAACTTCAAGCCGAGAGCGTCATCATCATCAACCCCCACCGATGAGACCATCAAGACAAGTTCCTTCAAATGCTTCACATGCGGAGGCTGAGGCCACAAGTCCTACGAGTGCACCAACAAGCGGACCATGATCCTCAACGATGATGGAACCTACGACTCGATGAGTGAAGGAGAAATGGACGCTCTTGAGCAAGTCGCCATGCACCGGCAAGTGAACGATGAAGAGGAACAAGTCTTTTGCGATGAAGATTCAAGTCCCGCTCTTGTTGTCTCCAAGGTCTTGGCTCTCCAACATCACCAAGAAGAAGACCAAAGATGCCATATCTTTCACACCAAGGCCGACATCAATGGATGATCCGTCATGGTCATCATCGATGGAGGGAGTTGTCATAATATCGCAAGTGAAGAACTTTGCTCCAAGCTCCAATTTCCCAAGAAGAAGCACCGACATCCATACAAAGTGCAATTACTTAGCAACTTCGGCACTATCCAAGTCGAGCATCGAGTACAAGTCTCCTTCCAAATTGGCGCCTACGAAGACACCTTAGAGTGCGGCGTTGTTCCAATGACCGTTTGCCACCTTCTCCTTGCATGCCCATGGCAATTTGATAGAGGAGTCGTCCACAACGACCGAACAAACCACTACATCTTCAAGATGAAGGGCAAGGAGTACGTACTTCGTCCCATGTCCCCAAACCAAGTTGTCGCCGAGAAGCAAGCCACCCATCGTGGAGACAATAGTGAGAGAGCGAGCCACCAAAAAGAGAGTGAGCGCCACAATCCCAAATCGAGCGCCTCCATGATGATCGAAAAGAAGAACTTAGTCCTATTTTCCACCAAAAGTGAGATACGAGGAGTGTGTGAGAACCCATCTAGTGTCCTACACTACGTCCTTTTGTGCAAGGACAATGAACCATAAACTAACACCTCTCACACTCTTCCTCTAGTGTTTTCTTATCTTTTGCAGGAATTTGAGGTGTTTTCCCCGACGAGCTACCTCCGGGACTACCTCCACTACGAGGCATTGAGCACTGCATCGACCTCATCCCCGGAGCACCACTTCTGAACAAAGCTCCCTACCGTGTCAACCCCGAAGAAACCAAAGAAATACAAAGGCAAGTAAAGCATGTCATAGACCATGGACATGTGCGTGAAAGTTTAAGCCCTTGTGTTGTCCCGGTCATTCTTGTGCCAAAACGAGACGGTAGCTTTCGCATGTGCTCCGATTGTAGACCTATCAATGCTATCACCATTCGTTATAGATATCCCATTCCATGCCTTGACGATATGCTTGATGAACTTAGTGGTGCCACTATCTTTTCGAAAATTGATCTTAAGAGTGGTTACTATCAAATACACATACAAGACGGTGATGAATGGAAAACCGCTTTCAAAACCAAGTTTGGCTTGTATGAGTGGCTAGTCATGCCTATGGGTCTATCGGAAGCACCTAGTACTTTTATGCATCTTATGAATCATGTCTTTTGCCCTTACATTGGTGTGTTTGTTGTGGTCTACTTCGATGATATCCTTGTTTTTAGCATGTCTCTCAAAGAGCATGTCACCCATGTCCGAACCATTTTGCAAACTCTTCGAAAAGAGCATTTATATGCTAATATGGAGAAATGCCTTTTTGGCGTTGACAAGCTCGTTTTCTTGTGTTTTGTTGTTTCTTCTAAGGGTGTTCATGTTGTGTAACACCCACGATGCGGCTATATCTCCCATGTGTCGGAGCACGACTTAGAGGCATAACCGCATAGTAGGCATGTCGCAAGAGGAGTAATCTTTACACATCCCATGTACTGAATAAGATATGGATAAAGAGTTGGCTTACAATCGGCACTTCACACAATACATAAATATAGCATTACATCATCCAGAATACAATCAAGGTCCGATTACGGAACCAAATAAAGAAAGACAACCCCAAATGCATAGATCCCCGATCGCCCCAACTTGGCTCCACTACTGATCATCCGGAAAGGAAACATAGTAACATCCTGAATCCTCGTCGAACTCCCAGTTGAGTTCAGTAGCGTCCCCTGCACTGGCATCATCGGCACCTGCATCTGGTTTTGGAAGAAATCTGTGAGTCATGGGGACTCAGCAATCTCACACCCGCAAGATCAAGACTATTTAAGCTTATGGGTAGGAAAGGGTAGTGAGGTGGAGCTGCAGCAAGCACTAGCATATATGGTGGCTAACTTACGCAAAAGAGAGCGAGAAGAGAAGCAAAGCACGGTCGAGAAGCTATAATGATCAAGAAGTGATCCCGAAACTACTTACGTTCAAGCATAACATGAGACCGTGTTCTCTTCCCGAACTCTGCCGAAAAGTGACCATCATGGCTACACATGTGGTTGATTCATTTTTATTAAGTTAAGTGTCAGGTTTTCTACAACCGGACATTAACAAATTCCCATCTGCCCATAACCGCGGGCACGACTTTTGAAAGTTCAAAACCCTGCAGGGGTGTCCCAACTTAGCCCATCACACGCTCTCACGGTCAACGAAGGATATTCCTTCTCCCAGGATGACCTGATCAGACTCGGAATCCCGGTTACAAGACATTTTGACAATGGTAAAACAAGACCAGCAAAGCCGCCCGATGTGGCGACAAATCCCGATAGGAGCTGCACACCAGATGAACACTACGTAAAACTAAAACCAACCCTCGAGTTTCCCCGAGGTGGCGCTGCAAGTGGCTCTCTTTTGGACCAACACTCAGAGGATCACTGGCCCGGGGGGTTTAAAATAAAGATGACCCTTGAGTCCGTGGAACCCAAGGGAAAAGGCTTAGGTGGCAAATGGTAAAACCAAGGTTGGGCCTTGCTGGAGGAGTTTTATTCAAGGCGAACTGTCAAGGGGTTCCCATTATAACCCAACCGCGTAAGGAACGCAAAATCAAGGAACATAACATCGGTATGACGGAAACTAGGGCGGCAAGATTGGAACAAAACACCAGGCATAAGGCCGAGCCTTCCACCCTTTACCAAGTATATAGGTGCATTAATGTAAACAATATATAATAATGATATCCCAAAAATAAACATGTTCCAACATGGAACAAACTCCATCTTCACCTGCTACTAGCAACGCTATAAGAGGGGCTGAGCAAAGCGGTAACATAGCCAAACAACGGTTTGCTAGGACGAGGTGGGTTAGAGGCTTGACATGGCAATATGGGAGGCATGATATAGCAAGTCGTAGGTATCGTGGCATATCAATAGAGCGAGCAACTAGCAAGCAAAGATAGAAGTGATTTCGAGGGTATGGTCATCTTGCCTGTAAAGTTCTCCGAGTTGACGTAAGCTTGATCCTCGTAAGCGTACTCAACGGGTTCCTCGATCACGAACTTGTCTCCCGGCTCTACCCAAGGCAAGAACACAAGCAAAGGAAACCACAATCAACCACGATGCAATGCGCAAGCAACATGATGCAAAATATGGCATGATATGCGGGATGTGGTATGCAATGCATATGCGTGCTTCGGAAGGAAAAGATTGAACCAGGCATCAACTTGGCAAACCAAGTGTGCCACTGGAAAGATGACTTGATTTCGGTTGAAATCGATATAAAGATCACCGGAATCGGATGCACGGTTTGCAAATGGCAAGCAAAACAAGAATAGCACAATTCTGCGATTAACAGCACGATGCCATCAAGAATGCAACAAGAAACTAAGCTACTGCACTCCAACACAACAACAAAGCACATGGAAGTGATCTACTCAAGATGCTTGACAAAATATGAAAACTAAGCTAAGGCTAAATCACACAAGAGCAGGTTCAAACAAGCATGGCAAAAGTGCAAAAGATATCAGCATCACAGACTTAGTGAAAATAACATGTCAGGAATTAACATCAGGAAGCAATGTTTAGAGCAAGATAACAACATGCTACATGAACAGAACATAGCAAACAAAGGCATGGAATGAATCTACTAAAAGCATAAAACAAAAGTCCCTTGCTGACCATAAGCCACAAAGGATCAGAAGATATGATGGTACCCATGTAAACATAGCAAGTTACGTTAACAGATTCAGACTTAGCAGAAAACTGGACATGGCAATAACAGAATTATGAAGGCCTCTTTGCGAGCTCGATTCACTCAACACAAAGCCTTTCATGACAAGCTAAGGATACTACCATCAAGAAGGCATGTTCAAGAAGCTAACCATGGCAAGAACAAGTTTATAGCATGCTTGGATCAACTACAACAACCTTGGCAAAATTGATTAACACGTAAACAATCTGCCAGGAACATTTTATAGCAAAAGTAGAGCAAGATTGAGTCATGCTAGGGCACTCCATAAATGCAAAAAGGGGCAAGGATGGATAGATCACAACCATATTCCCAAATCATCCTTACTGAACATACTCAAAATAAGCATGGATCTCTCTGTAGCAACATGAATACATGGCATAAAAACAGCAGGGAAATGGCTTGGTGAAATTCTAAGTCCCTGAAATCAGCAATATCACGAGAGCTACTTTGCATGCTTGTGCTAGTCACCACATTGATCACAAAAATACATGGCATACACCCCTGTAAAGATGGCATGGCATAGCCCAAAACACATGTAGAGCTCATGACCATATGCAGCACACAACAATTGTAGCAAAAATGACAAATGCTCATACTCTACTAAGAATCAGCACCTAACATTTTATAGCACCCTTGCATCAACGATTTGGGCATCAAGATGGACTCAAACAAGCATGGCACAATGGAACAAAATGACGATCACATCACGATGAACATTTTGATATATCATGCGCATGAAACGGAGCTACAGACATGGAGTTATGGCATGATAAAGTAGGCATAAAAACATGAGGGAAAAGACTTAGACGAAAATGACCTCGCCTAGATCTAGGGTTTGACCATGGCACGCAAACCGAGGCCGGATCGGATCTCGCCGGAGATGGAGAGGTGGCCGGAGAGCAGGTGTGCCGGCGAGGAGCGGCGCAGCTCCGGTGCTCGTCGGCGACGGGAGGAGGCGACGCTGTGGAGGCGCACGGTGGTGGGGCATGGCGTAGGGGCGGTGAGGCAGCGTGAAGATGGGGTGGCATGCGGCTCTTGCCGGCGAGGCGGCGGCTGGAGTGGCAGAACGCCGCGGCGGTGCTCCGGCGGGAGCTCGCGGGGAGTGGGGCAGCGCGGTGGCGCGCGATCGGGTCGGCCTCGGGCCGCGGCAGGCGCGGAGGAGAGAGAGGGCGGCGGGGTGACAGGGCGGCGGCGGGTTGGAGGAGAGCGGCAGCGGGGCAACGTGGCGGCCTGTGAGTGGTCGGGGTGAGGTGGCCGGGCACGGAGGACATGTCCGGCGGCGGAGGAAGAAATGTCCGGCGGTGCGAGGAGAGACTAGGCTAGGGTTCATCCGTGAATTTTTGGAGGGGAGCACCTATTTATAGGTAGGAGGAGTTAGGAGTGTCCAAATGAGGTGCGGTTTTCGGCCACGCGATCGTGATCGAATGGCCGAGAGGATGGAGGGGGTTTGGAAGGGTTTGTCGGCTTACTTGGAGGGGTGTTGGCCTGCAACACACACAAGGCCTTTATGGTTCCCCGGTTAACCGTTGGAGTATCAAACGAACTCCAAATGGCACGAAACTTGACAGGTGGTCTACCGGTGGTGTACCAAGGAAGCTTGGCAAATCTCGGTCCATTCTGAGAATGTTTAACACCCGCACATGAAAAGAGGCAAAAGGGGCGCCGGAGGACATAGGAGTGCCGGATTGCAAATCGAACAACGGGGAAAATGCTCGGATGCATGAGACGAACACGTATGCAAATGCGATGCACATGATGAGATGATATGGAATGCATGACATGGACAAAAGCAAAACAAAGACAAAACCCAACCACGAAGGGAATCTCATAACATCTCTCCGGAAATGGCAAGAGTCGGAGTTACGAAAATGGAAAGTTCCATCTGGGGCGTTACAACACTCCACCACTACGAGAGGATCTCATCCCGAGATTTAGGATGGCACCGGAGGGAAAAGGAAGAGGAAGAAGAGATATAAAACTAAGTTGCTTCTTTGACAAACGAGTGAAACCAAAGAACCCTGAAAGGTTTAACAATTTGAAAGGAAGAATGCCACGAGATGAACCAAGTTGAAAACACTCCGTTAGGAAAGAGGAACAAGGAAGAACAAATTCGGACAACACTCCGGTTGAAAAGAGATGCAACACTTGATAAGGCGAAAAGAACTTGAGCAAAGGGACAACACTCCGGTTAAATGGATAAGAAAAGCAAAATCAAACGGAGTCCAATTGACCTGAAACTTCACGGAACTTATTTTTGGAAGGAAAGCAACCCGGGAGACTGGGAGTCCACGTAAGGGAAGCAACGAGGAAGCCACGAGGCAGGGGGCGCGCCCACCCCCCTGGGCACGCCCTCCACCCCCGTGGGCCCCTCGTGGCTCCCCTCGTGTACTTCTTCCGCCTATATATCTCCATATACCGTAAAACGAACGGGGAAAACACTAGATCGGGAGTTCCGCCGCCAGAAGCCTCCGTAGCCACCGAAAACCAATCTAGACCTGTTCCGGCACCCTGCTGGAGGGGGCAATCCCTATCCGGTGGCCATCTTCATCATCCCGGTGCTCTCCATGACGAGGAGGGAGTAGTTCTCCCTTTGGGCTGAGGGTATGTACCAGTAGCTATGTGTTTGATCTCTCTCTCTCTCTCTTGTGTTCTTGAGGTGGTACGATCTTGATGTATCATGAGCTTTGCTATTATATTTTTATCCTATGATGTTTCTCCCCCCTCTACTCTCTTGTAATGGATTGAGTTTCCCCTTTGAAGTTATCTTATCGGATCGAGTCTTTAAAGATTTGAGAACACTTGATGTATGTCTTGCCGTGCGTATCTGCGGTGACAATGGGATACCACGTGATTCACTTGATGTATGTTTTGGTGATCAACTTGCGGGTTCCGCCCATGAACCTATGCATAGGGGTTGGCACATGTTTTCGTCGTGATTCTCCTGTAGAAACTTTGGGGCACTCTTTGAGGTTCTATGTGTTGGTTGAATAGATGAATCTGAGATTGTGTGATGGATATCGTATAATCATACCCACGGATACTTGAGGTGACATTGGAGTATCTAGGTGACATTAGGGTTTTGGTTGATTTGTGTCTTAAGGTGTTATTCTAGTACGAACTCTAGGGCTGTTTGTGACACTTATAGGAATAGCCCAACGGATTGATTGGAAAGAATAACTTTGAGGTGGTGTCGTACCCTACCATAATCTCTTCGTTCGTTCTCCGCTATTAGTGACTTTGGAGTGACTCTTTGTTGCATGTTGAGGGATAGTTATATGATCCAATTATGTTATTATTGTTGAGAGGACTTGCACTAGTGAAAGTATGAACCCTAGGCCTTGTTTCAACGCATTGCAGTACCTTTTACGCTCACTTTTACCATTAGTTACCTTGCTGTTTTTATAATTTCAGATTACAAATACCTTCATCTACCATCCATATTGCACTTGTATCACCATCTGTTCGCCGAACTAGTGCACCTATAGAATTTACCATTGTATTGGGTGTGTTGGGGACACAAGAGACTCTTTGTTATTTGGTTGCAGGGTTGCTTGAGAGAGACCATCTTCATCCTACGCCTCCTACGGATTGATAAACCTTAGGTCATCCACTTGAGGGAAATTTGCTACTGTCCTACAAACCTCTGCACTTGGAGGCCCAACAACGTCTACAAGAAGAAGGTTATGTAGTAGACATCAAGCTCTTTTCTGGCGTCGTTGCCGGGGAGGTGAGTGCTTGAAGGTATATCTTTAGATCTTGCAATCGAGTCTTTTAGTTTCTTGTTTTATAACTAGTTTAGTCTATAAAAGAAAATTATAAAAAAATGGAATTGAGTCTACCTCATATGCTTCATCTTTTTAATATATTTCGTGAGTATGATGGAAAGGAAAATTGTGCCAAAGTGTTAGAAGAAGAATGCATTAAAATGTTTGGCACTAAATCTTTGAATGATGAGCATGATTGCAATGTTGTTAGTATGAACTCCTTGAATATCCATGGTACTAATGATGATTGCACTAGTTATGATGAAAATGTCTCCTATAAACATGTCAATTTTTGTGGAGTGCATTGGGTTTGCAAGTACACACCAAATAGGGAAGATATATATTGCAAGAGGCATAAGTACTTAGAAACTAAATTGTTGCAAGAAAGACTAGATGATTGTGTTGAAAATTTAAATTTTCTTGGCCATACTTGTGAGCTTTGCAATGAACATGGCCATTTAACCATCCGATGCAAATTGTTTCATGATCTAATCGTTTCCAAAAATTGTGATGACTTGATTTCTCTTGCACATCATAATGAACTTAGTTTGCTTATGGGTTACGAAGAAATGAAACGTATAACTAACTATATTCCAGAATTTGCCCGTTATAAACTTCTTGGTTTTGATCTAGAGGAAATTTATATGTATTCTGCGGTGAATTGCATTGAAAATCCTTATATTGCCAATTACATAAAGAAAAGAAAGCAAATAGAAGATGAAGAGAATACTAATGAAAGGGAAGAGACTTCCCAATACCCTCCTATTATTTCTTATGATGAATCAGGTAACGAGGAAGATCCTCCTATTCAACCAATCTCATTAATAAGGAGCTCCAAAAAGAGGATTGAACCCACACATGATGTGGTGAAGAAGAAGAAAAGAAAAAGGAAGAGAGGTAAAAAGATATCTCTCCCAAATAATACTGCTCCTATTACTATTGTGCCTCATGAAAATATAATTGTGGAATATAATGATACTTCTTATGATCTTGAAAATCTTTTTGGCACTTGCTTGGAATAATATGATAATTGCTATATTATTGGTGCTATCCATACTATTAATGATGAGAGTGATTATGCTTATGATATGAAAAGGCCCAAGCTTGGGGATGCTATGTTTGATGAAGATGATGTTTTTGAGAATATATTTGATGCAATTAATGTTTGTCCCAAGCTTGGGGATCCTACATTTAATGAAGATGATATTTTTAGTCTCCCAAGTTCTGATATGAAAATTTATAATAATGATAGCATGCCTCCTACTTATGATGATTATTGTGATGATACTTATGCTATAAAAAGTAGTGATTATATTTATAAAACTTGTCATGATTATGGTTACCCCTCTCTGAACATTACTTTTTTAATGTGGAAACAATTTATAGTATTCGAGTTTCTTATGATGCTCCCACTATTATTCATGAGAAGAAATTTGCTTATGTGGAGCGTAATAAAATTTCTATGCTTGTAGATCATGAAAAGAATGCTTTTGGTGCTGGTTATATTGTTGAATTCATTCATGATGCTACTGAAAATTATTATGAGGGAGGAATATATGCTTGTAGGAATTGCAATAATATCAAGTTTCCTATCTATGTGCTTAAAGTTTTGAAGTTATGCTTGTTTTGCCTTCCTATGCTAGTTGATTATTGTTCCCATAAGTTGTTTGCTCACAAAATCCCTATGCATAGGAAGTGGGTTAGACTTAAATGTGTTAGTCATATTCTTCATGATGCTCTCTTTATGTTACAATTCTTATCTTTTATGTGAGCATCACTGAAATCATCATGCCTAGCTAGGGGTGTTAAACGATAGCGCTTGTTGGGAGGCAACCCAACTTTATTTTTGTTCCTTGCTTTTTGTTCCTGTTTAGTAATAAATATTTTATCTAGCCTCTGTTATAATTGAGTTTTATTCTTTAATTAGTGTTTGTGCCAAGTAGAACCGTTGGGAAGACTTGGGTGAAGTCTTTGCGATCATGCTGTAAAAAATAGAAACTTTAGCGCTCACGAGATTTGATGCCATTTTTTTATTGGAGAGTGATATTTAGTTAATTCTTCTTGAAGATGATTAATAGACAAATTCCTAAGGTCCACCAGTTTATTTGAGAATTTTATGAGTTCTATAAGTATACGTTTGATCCAAATTACTACACACTGTTCTGTTTTTGACAGATTCTGTTTTGTATGTGTTGTTTGCTTATTTTGATGAATCTATGAGTAGTATCGAAGGGCATGAACCATAGATAAGTTGGAATAAAATAGATATTACACCAATATGAATTACGAATGAGTTCATTACAGTACATTGAAGTGGTGTTTTGTTTTCTTTCGCTAACGGAGCTTACAAGTTTTCTGTTAAGTTTTGTGTTGTGAAGTTTTCAAGTTTTGGGTAAAGATTCGATGGACTATGGAATAAGGAGTGGCAAGAGCCTAAGCTTGGGGAGGCCCAAGGCACCCCAAGGTAATATTCAAGGACAACCAAGATCCTAAGCTTGGTGATGCCCCGGAAGGCATCCCCTCTTTCGTCTTCGTTCATCGGTAACTTTACTTGGAGCTATATTTTTATTCGCCACATGATATGTGTTTTGCTTGGAGCGTCATTTTATTTTATTTCATTTTGTTTTGCTTGCTGTTTGAATAAAATACCAAGATCTGAAATTATTAAATGTTAGAGAGTCTTCACATAGTTGCATAATTATTCGACTACTCATTGATCTTCACTTATATCTTTCGGAGTAGTTTGTTGTTGCTCTAGTGCTTCACTTATATCTTTTTAGAGCACGGTGGTGGTTTTATTTTATAGAAATAGATGAAATCTCATGCATCACTTACATTGTTTTTAGAGTCCTAAACAGCGTGGTAATTTGCTTGGGTTATGAATTTAGTCCTAATATGATAGGCATCCAAGTGGGATATAATAACAACTTTCATATAAAATGCATTGAATACTAAGAGAAGTCTGATACTTGATAATTGTTTTGAGATATGGAGATGGTGATATTAGAGTCATGCTAGTTGAGTAGTTGTGAATTTGATAAATACTTGTGTTGAAGTTTGTGATTCCCGTATCATGCACGTATGGTGAACCGTTATGTGACGAAGTCGGAGCATGATTTATTTATTGATTGTCTTCCTTATGAGTGGCGGTCGAGGACGAGCGATGGTATTTTCCTACCAATCTATCCCCCTAGGAGCATGCGTGTAATACTTTGTTTCGATAACTAATAAATTTTTGCAATAAGTATGTGAGTTCTTTATGACTAATGTTGAGTCCATGGATTATACGCACTCTCACCCATCCGCCATTGCTAGCCTCTCAAATATCGCGCACCTTTCGCCGGTATCATACACCCACCATATACCTTCCTAAAAACAGCCACCATACCTACCTATCATGGAATTTCCATAGCCATTCCGAGATATATTGCCATGCAACTTACCACTGTTCCGTTTATTATGACACACTTCATCATTGTCATATTGCTTTGCATGATCATGTAGTTGACATTGTATTTGTGGCAAAGCCACCGTTCATAATTCTTTCATACATGTCACTCTTGAGTCATTGCACATCCCGATACACTGCCGGAGGCATTCATATAGAGTCATATCTTGTTCTATGTATCGAGTTGTAATTCTTGAATTGTAAGTAAATAAAAGTGTGATGATCATCATTATTAGAGCATTGTCCAAGTGAGGAAAGGATGATGGAGACCATGATCCCCCCACAAGTCGGGATGAGACTCCGGACGAAAAAAAAGAGGCCAAAGAAGCCCAAATAAAAAAAGAGAAAATAAAGAGGCCATAAAAAAGAGAAAGGCCCAAATAAAAAAAATAAAAAATGAGAGAAAAAGAGAGAAGGGACAATTCTACTATCCTTTTACCACACTTGTGCTTCGAAGTAGCACCATGATCTTCATGATAGAGAGTCTCCTATGTTGTCACTTTCATATACTAGTGGGAATTTTACATTATAGAACTTGGCTTGTATATTCCAATGATGGGCTTCCTCAAAATGCCCTAGGTCTTCGTGAGCAAGCAAGTTGGATGCACACCCACTAGTTTCTTTTGATTGAGCTTTCATACACTTATAGCTCTAGTGCATCCATTGCATGGCAATCCCTACTCACTCACATTGATATCTATTGATGGGCATCTCCATAGCCCGCTGATACGCCTAGTCAATGTGAGACTATCTTCTCCCTTTTGTCTTCTCCACAACCACCATTCTATTCCACTTATAGTGCTATGTCCATGGCTCACGCTCATGTATTGCGTGAAGATTGAAAAAGTTTGAGAACATCAAAAGTATGAAACAATTGCTTGGCTTGTCATCGGGGTTGTGCATGATTTAAATACTTTGTGTGGTGAAGATAGAGCATAGCCAGACTATATGATTTTGTAGGGATAGCTTTCTTTGGCCATGTTATTTTGAGAAGACATGATTACTTGGTTAGTATGCTTGAAGCATTATTATTTTTATGTCAATATTAAACTTTTGTCTTGAATCTTATGGATCTGAATATTCTTTCCACAATAAAGAAGAATTACTTAGAGAAATATGTTAGGTAGCATTCCACATCAAAAATTCTGTTTTTATTATTTACCTACTCGAGGACGAGCAGGAATTAAGCTTGGGGATGTTGATACGTCTCCAACGTATCTATAATTTTTTATTGTTCCATGCTATTATATTATCAACCTTGGATGTTTTATATGCTATTTTATATGATTTTTGGGACTAACCTATTAACCTAGAGCCCAGTGCCAGTTTCTGTTTTTTCCTTGTTTTAGAGTATCGCAGAAAAGGAAAATCAAACGGAGTCCAATTGACCTGAAACTTCACGGAACTTATTTTTGGAAGGAAAGCAACCCGGGAGACTTGGAATCCATGTAAGGGAAGCAACAAGGAAGCCACGAGGCAGGGGGCGCGCCCACCCCCCTGGGCGCACCCTCCACCCTCGTGGGCCCCTCGTGTCTCCCCTGACATACATCTTCCACCTATATATCTCCATATACCCTAAAACGATCGGGGAACACAATAGATCGGGAGTTCCGCCGCCAGAAGCCTCTGTAGCCCCCAAAACCCAATCTAGACCCATTCCTACACCCTGCCGGAGGGGGCAATCCCTCTCCGGTGGCCATCTTCATCATCCCGGTGCTCTCCATGACCAGGAGGGAGTAGTTCTCCCTCGGGGCTGAGGGTATGTACCAGTAGCTATGTGTTTGATCTCTCTCTCTCTCTCTCTCTCTCTCTCGTGTTCTTGAGGTGGTACGATCTTGATGTATCACGAGCTTTGCTATTATATTTGGATCCTATGATGTTTCTTCCCCCCTCTATTTGGATCCTATTGAGTCTTTAAAGATTTGAGAACACTTGATGTGTGTCTTGCCGTGCGTATCTGCGGTGACAATGGGATACCACGTGATTCACTTGATGTATGTTTTGGTGATCAACTTGCGGGTTCCGCCCATGAACCTATGCATAGGGGTTGGCACATGTTTTCGCCGTGATTCTCCGGTAAACTTTGGGGCACTCTTTGAGGTTCTATGTGTTGGTTGAATAGATGAATCTGAGATTGTGTGATGCATATCGTATAATCATACCCACGGATACTTGAGGTGACATTGGAGTATCTAGGTGACATTAGGGTTTTGGTTGATTTGTGACTTAAGGTGTTATTCTAGTACGAACTCTAGGGCTGTTTGTGACACTTATAGGAATAGCCCAACGGATTGATTGGAAAGAATAACTTTGAGGTGGTTTCGTACCCTACCATAATCTCTTCGTTCGTTCTCCGCTATTAGTGAATTTGGAGTTACTCTTTGTTGCATGTTGAGGGATAGTTATATGATCCAATTATGTTATTATTGTTGAGAGGACTTGCACTAGTGAAAGTATGAACCCTAGGCCTTGTTTCAATGCATTGCAATACCGTTTACGCTAACTTTTACCATTAGTTACCTTGCTGTTTTTATAATTTCCGATTGCAAATACCTTTATCTACCATCCATATTGCACTTGTATCACCATCTCTTCGCCGAACTAGTGCACCTATACAATTTACCCTTGTATTGGGCGTGTTGGGGACACAAGAGACTCTTTGTTATTTGGTTGCAGGGTTGCTTGAGAGAGACCATCTTCATCCTACGCCTCCTACGGATTGATAAACCTTAGGTCATCCACTTGAGGGAAATTTGCTACTGTCCTACAAACCTCTGCACTTGGACGCCCAACAACGTCTACAAGAAGAAGGTTGTGTAGTAGACATCATACCTCATATGGACACATTGTGCATCCTCAGGTATCATGGAGAAGCCAAGGAGCAAGGATAAGAAGAAGAAGAAGAGGAAGATGGACGTGAAGATGGAGAAGAAGAAGAGCTGAGGAAGAAATCCCAGCCACCGGACGACCGGTCGGGACCGAATGTCCGGCGCCTGATGCTCCAGCCGAACCCCTGTGAGCGTACGTCCGGTCCAGACCGGACGACCGGTGCCCCTGCACCTGAGCCAAATAAGTGGACGCCCAACGCCTCCGGACGTCCGGCGACCGGACGACCGGCCCAGCCCAAAAATTCGTCACTTCAGCAGCCGAGCCAAAACGAGCGGACGACCGGCACTTACGGGACGTCCGAACGCCCGTGCGCCACCGGACAACCGGCCCCCAGCGGACGTCCGATACCTGGTTGTGTCTAGTTGTGGGCCGAGGCCCATGTACCCCTTCACTTTGCCACCCATTTGCACTAAGACTATAAATAGACCTCTCCCTCCACCTAGCTAGGTTAGCAAAGGTTTAGCTCATATTTCGTGTGAGAGCTTTGCTCATCCACTTGGTTACCTTCTCCTCGGAGATTGCGCCTCCTACGGAGAAGATCCCCCAAGCGGATTCAAGACCCATTTACGGAAAAAACCTCAAGACCTCCTTTCGGAGAAGACCGGCTACCGTTGTACCGTCCGTTGTTGACTTTGGATCTTGTATCTCCTATCATGTTTCGAGGATCTAGCACTTGTGTGATCATTCTCGTTGGTTTGATTGTCTCTCTTGTGTTTTCCCCGTGTTTACCCTCGTTTCCCTCCTCGTGTTCTTCGTGTTCATCACGGGATCCACTCTTTTCGTGAAAGATCAGCCGATTAGGGTTCCTACCCTACATCATCTTGGTATCAAGAGCCTCATTGATCACGATTTCTGGGCCTCCCCGTTGTGTTGCTAGCCTAGTTTTTGTTGTTTTTGTCCCTAATTCGAAAATTCCCCACAAAAATAGCCCCAAAAAAATATTTTTTGTGAGTTGTTGTTGTGTTGAAATTTTATTGGATTTGATCCGTGGATTTGCTTTGTTTTGAGTGGGTCTAGCTTTTTCCCCCTTTCCCCACCTTTTCCATCCACAAATCCGCCTGGATTCGACGAATTTCGACCTCTCCATCACGAACACGTGCAATTCATCCCGTGCCCGAGATTCGCCCAGGCACCGGACGTCCGACCGCCAGTGGATGTCCGACGAACGGACGACCGGCCCAGACCGGACGTCCGACCAACACTGACGAAACTGAATTTTTTCAGTTTAGTCACCACCACCGCCCCACATTTCCGCATACGCACTCCTACCACCTATACAACATCACCACTTCCGCATTCCACCACCATTTCTTACGCGTTTCACACTCCAACATGTGTTGCCACTTCGAGCTTTGAGAATTTGTGTTGCGGTTCCGTATCCTTTTGTGTTTCGGCTATCTAGGTACGGTTCGACATCAACAACGACCACCTCAACTACATCTTGGTATTCTTTCCACCATTTTGACATCATACCATAAGCAAGAGCGGTAACCTCGTCTTGGTATCGTGATACATCATTCTTGCCACTACATTGATAGCCATCATAGCCTTACTCCTTTGGGTTGCTTACCCATCAAGACTAGCCATTGAGTATTGCCGGCAACGAGACTTGTGCACATTAGTGATCATACTTCCCATAGCATACATACATCATTGTTGCATATCTTGGTATCATCTCTTGTGTCACAAGGTTGTCATTGCATACACAATTGCTATCTTGGTTCGTCAAGCATTGCTTGAGAAAAGAGCTCAAACATCAAAGAGCCAAACAAGCTTTTAAGCAAAAGCGAAAGATAAGAAAAGAGCTTTTACGCAAGAACCATAGCATCATACAACATTAAGATTGTCATACTAGATCATCTTGGATCATATCATAGAAACACCTTGCATAGAGCATACTTGGGATAGAATTCGTCGCATTTTTGCTAAGTAGGTTGTGCACAAGTTCTTGTATCCGCCTATTGTGCAATCGTGCTAGCATCTCTCTAGTGTTGTGCAACAAGAGCATTTTTGTGGATTCCACATTTTGGCTCATCCTTGGTTGCACGACCCCATTTATCTTTTTGTGTGTGTGTTTCCGTGTACATTACATTGCTTGGTCTACTTGTTGCATTGCAATCTTGCGAATCATTTCCAATATTATTGAAGCTCACTTACAATTGCATCAAATTTTGTGCCACCATCCTAACTAAGCTCCACCATAAGCTTTTACTTGTGTAGGTGTGAGAAACCGACAAGAATTGGTACCAATTGTGCTATTTCCTTGTCCACATTGGAGTGATCATTGATCCACTTTCAACTTCGGTCAAGGTACATTTGGTATTCGTTCTTCTCTTTCTACCACTCACATTTTTTATCTTGGAATGATGGATAGGCCAAGTACTTCTACAAACCCACTCTTCATTGAGCACGATGACGACATGAACTCCTACGTCACCAAGAGCCACCTCTTTGGTGCACAATGTGCTTTGCATCAAGAGCAACAAGCTATGAGTGAACGCATCGACAACCTCGCCGCTGACTTGCGACTCTCCGAGCAACATACAATGGACTACTTCGACCACAAGCTCGACAATCACAAGCAAGAGAATGACGCAAGGATGGACAAGATTCGCGCTTTGTTGCTTAACTGCTCCTCTTCCACTTCGTCCTCTACAAGAAGGAGTCCTTCAAGTCGCCACTCCGAATTTACGCTCTCCGGCTCAACTACACCAACATCGAACACTCTTCACCGTGCCGCGCGCAATGATCGTCAAGAAAGCCTCAATCCTCTACGCGACACCGACTCTCAAGGGCACCAACAATGTCAAACCCAAGCGACTTTTGCACTAGCACGAGAACGGCAACGCCAACGCCAACATGAAGAGGAAGAGCGAGCGCGTCTACACCAAGATGCACAAGATGCCGAGGCACAACGCCAAGAACAACAACTCCGTGAAGCTCAAGCACTTGCGATGCAAGAAGCCCTCCAAGATTCAACTCGAGCCATAGCCAACCGAGGCCGACAAGCTCGTGAACAAGAGGAAGCACTTCGCGACGAAATTCATGAACGACAACATCAAGCTCGCATGCAACGTCAAGCTCGACAAGATCCTCCACAAGCTCGCCAAGAACATCAAGTTCATCAAGACATGACGACAATGGAAACCCCCCACGACAAGAGCAACATGAGATTGACAATCATCGACAACATGGGCGTCATCATCCCCGACCCCAACACAATGAAGAGCAATGCTATGACAAGCTAAAGTTCACCATGCCCAAGTTTAATGGAAGCAACGATCCTGAAGAATACCTTTCATGGGCATTGAAGGTCGACAAAATCTTCCTTTTGCACAACTTTGAAGAAGAGAAGAAGATCATAATGGCATCCCTTGAGTTCCAAGACTATGTCCTCATTTGGTGGGAACAAGTATCGAGCACCGAGAGGCAAGAGGTGAACCACCCATCACTACTTGGGCACAAATGAAGGATGTCATGAAAGCACGTTTTGTGCCTACCTACTACAACTGCGACCTCTTCAAGAAACTTCAACTACTCAAGCAAGGAACCAAGAGCGTTGAAGAGTACTACAAGGAGATGGTGATTGCCATGATAAGAGCGAACGTCACGGAAGATGATGAGCAAACTATGGCAAGTTTCTTGAATGGACTCAACCATCCTATCAAGAAGATCGCCGACTTCCTACCATACTCGAACCTCATCGCGCTAGAGCATCAAGGTACAAAAGCGGAACGTCAAGTGCAAGATGATTTCAAGTATGCCAAGTTCTCATCCAAGTCATATGGCTTCTCCAACACCCAAGCTTCAACGACTCCAACACCATCTACCAAGCCTTCTACAAGCAACGTCGACAAGTCGAATTCCAAGAAAGCTTCGTCAACTCCAAGTCATCATCCTACTACAAGCAACTTCAAGCCGAGAGCTTCATCATTATCAACCCCCACCGATGAGACCGTCAAGACAAGTTCCTTCAAATGCTTCACATGCGGAGGCTGAGGCCACAAGTCCTATGAGTGCACCAACAAGCGGACAATGATCCTCAACGACGACGGAACCTACGACTCGATGAGTGAAGGAGAAATGGACGCTCTTGAGCAAGTCGCCATGCACCGGTAAGTGAACGATGAAGAGGAACAAGTCTTTTGCGATGAAGATTCAAGTCCCACTCTTGTTGTCTCCAAGGTCTTGGCTCTCCAACATCACCAAGAAGAAGACCAAAGATGTCATATCTTTCACACCAAGGTCGGCATCAATGGACGATCCGTCAAGGTCATCATCGATGGAGGGAGTTGTCATAATATCGCAAGTGAAGAACTTTGCTCCAAGCTCCAATTGCCCAAGACGAAGCACCCACATCCATACAAAGTGCAATGGCTTAGCGACTCCGGAACTATCCAAGTCGAGCATCGAGTACAAGTCTCCTTCAAAATTGGCGCCTACGAAGACACCTTAGAGTGCGGCGTCGTTCCAATGACCGTTTGCCACCTTCTCCTTGCACGCCCATGGCAATTTGATAGAGGAGTCATCCACAACGGCCGAACGAACCACTACATCTTCAAGATGAAGGGCAAGGAGTACGTACTTCGTCCCATGTCCCCAAGCCAAGTTGTCGCCGACAAGCAAGCCACCCATCGTGGAGACAATAGTGAGAGAGTGAGCCACCAAAAAGAGAGTGAGCGCCACAATCCCAAATCGAGCGCCTCCATGATGAGCGAAAAGAAGAACTTAGTCCTATTTGCCACCAAAAGTGAGATACGAGGAGTGTGTGAGAACCCATCTAGTGTCCTACACTACGTCCTTTTGTGCAAGGACAATGAACCACAAACTAACACCTCTCACACTCTTCCTCTAGTGTTGTCTTCTCTTTTGAAGGAATTTCATGATGTTTTCCCCGACGAGCTACCTCAGGGACTACCTCCACTACGAGGCATTGAGCACTGCATCGACCTCATCCCCGGAGCACCACTTCCGAACAAAGCTCCCTACCGTGTCAACCCCGAAGAAACCAAAGAAATACAACGGCAAGTAAAGCATCTCATAGACCATGGACATGTGCGTGAAAGTTTGAGCCCTTGTGCCGTCCCGGTCATTCTTGTGCCAAAATGAGACGGTAGCTTTTGCATGTGCTCCGATTGTAGACCTATCAATGCTATCACCGTTCGTTATAGATATCCCATTCCATGCCTTGACAATATGCTTGATGAACTTAGTGGTGCCACTATCTTTTTGAAAATTGATCTTAAGAGTGGTTACTATCAAATACACATACAAGACGGTGATCAATGGAAAACCGCTTTCAAAACCAAGTTTGGCTTGTATGAGTGGCTAGTCATGCCTATGGGTCTATCGGAAGCACCTAGTACTTTTATGCATCTTATGAATCATGTCTTTCGCCCTTACATTGGTGTGTTTGTTGTGGTCTACTTCGATGATATCCTTGTTTTTAGCAAGTCTCTCAAAGAGCATGTGACCCATGTCCGAACCATTTTGCAAACTCTTCGAAAAGAGCATCTCTATGCTAATATGGAGAAATGCATTTTTGGCATTGACAAGCTCGTTTTCTTATGTTTTGTTGTTTCTTCTAAGGGTGTTCATGTTGTGTAACAAACACGATGCGGATATATCTCCCATGTGTCGGAGCACGACTTAGAGGCATAACCGCATAGTAGGCATGTCGCAAGAGGGGTAATCTTTACACATCCCATGTACTGAATAAGATAGGGATAAAGAGTTGGCTTACAATAGCCACTTCACACAATACATAAATATAGCATTACATCATCCAGAATACAATCAAGGTCCGACTACGGAACCAAATAAAGAAAGACAACCCCAAACGCATAGATCCCCGATTGCCCCAACTGGGCTCCACTACTGATTGTCCGGAAAGGAAACATAGTAACGTCCTGAATCCTCGTTGAACTCCCACTTGAGTTCGGTAGCGTCCCCTGCACTGGCATCCTCGGCACATGCATCTGGTTTTGGAAGCAGTCTTTGAGTCACGGGGACTCAGCAATCTCACACCCGCGAGATCAAGACTATTTAAGCTTATGGGTAGGAAAGGGTAGTGAGGTGGAGCTGCAGCAAGCACTAGCATATATGGTGGCTAACTTATGCAAATGAGAGCGAGAAGAGACAAAGCACGGTCGAGAAGCTATAATGATCAAGAAGTGATCCTGAAACTACTTACGTTCAAGCATAACACGAAATCGTGTTCTCTTCCCGGACTCCGCCGAAAAGAGACCATCACGGCTACACACGCGGTTGATTCATTTTAATTAAGTTAAGTGTCAGGTTTTCTACAACCGGACATTAACAAATTCCCATCTGCCCATAACCACGGGCTCGGCTTTGGAAAGTTCAAAACCCTGCAGGGGTGTCCCAACTTAGCCCATCACAAGCTCTCACGGTCGACGAAGGATATTCCTTCTCCCAGGACGACCTGATCAGACTCGGAATCCTGGTTACAAGACATTTCGACAATGGTAAAACAAGACCAGCAAAGCCACCCGATGTGCCGACAAATCCTGATAGGAGCTGCACATATCTCGTTCTCAGGGCACACCGGATGAACACTACGTACAACTAAAACCAACCCTCAAGTTTCCCCGAGGTGGCGCTGCAAGTGGCTCTCTTTTGGACCAACACTCAGAGGAGCACTGGCCCGGGGGGTTTAAAATAAAGATGACCCTTGAGTCCGCGGAACCCAAGGGAAAAGGCTTAGGTGGCAAATGGTAAAACCAAGGTTGGGCCTTGTTGGAGGAGTTTTATTCAAGGCGAACTGTCAAGGGGTTCCCATTATAACCCAACCGCGTAAGGAACGCAAAATCAAGGAACATAACACCGGTATGACGGAAACTAGGGCGGCAAGAGTGGAACAAAACACCAGGCATAAGGCCGAGCCTTCCAACCTTTACCAAGTATATAGGTGCATTAATGTAAACATGATATAATAATGATATCCCAAAAATAAACATGTTCCAACATGGAACAAACTCCATCTTCACCTGCAACTAGCAACGCTATAAGAGGGGCTGAGCAAAGCGGTAACATAGCCAGTCAATGGTTTGCTAGGACGAGGTGGGTTAGAGGCTTGACATGGCAATATGGGAGGCATGATATAGCAAGTGGTAGGTACCGCGGCATATCAATAGAGCCAGCAACTAGCAAGCAAAGATAGAAGTGATTTCAAGGGTATGGTCATCTTGCCTGCAAAGTTCTCCGAGTTGACGTAAGCTTGATCCTCGTAAGCATACTCAACGGGTTCCTTGATCACGAACTTGTCTCCTGGCTCTACCCAAGGCAAGAACAGAAGCAAAGGAAACCACAATCAACCACAATGCAATGCGCAAGCAACATGATGCAGAATATGGCATGATATGCGGGATGTGGTATGCAATGCATATGCGTGCTTCAGAAGGAAAAGATTGAACCAGGCATCAACTTGGCAAACCAAGTGTGCTGCTAGAAAGATGATTTGATTTCGATCGAAATCGATATAAAGATCACCGGAATCAGATGCACGGTTTGCAAATGGCAAGCAAAACAAGAATGGCACAATTCTGCGATTAACAACATGATGCCATCTAGAATGCAACAAGAAACTAAGCTACTGCACTCCGACATAGCAACAAAGCACAGGGAAGTGATCTACTCAATATGCTTCACAAAATATGAACACTAAGCTAAGGCTAAATCACACAAGAGCAGGTTCAAACAAGCATGGCAAAAGTGCAAAAGATATCAGCATCACAGACTTGGTGAAAATAACATGTCAGGAATTAACATCAGGAAGCAATGTTTAGAGCAAGATAACAACATGCTACAGGAACATAACATAGAAAACAAAGGCATGGAATGAATCTACTCAAAGCATATAACAAAAGTCCCTTACTGACCATAAGCCAAAAAGGATCAGAAGATATGATGGTACCCATGTAAACATAGCAAGTTACGTTAACAGATTCAGACTTAGCAGAAAACTGGACATGACAAAAATAGAATTATTAAGGCCTCTTTGCGAGCTCGATTGACTCAACACAACGCCTTTCATGACAAGCTAAGCAGACTACCAGCAAGAAGGCATGTTCAAGAAGCTAACCATGGCAAGTACTCCCTCCGTAAACTAATATAAGAGCGTTTAGATCACTAAAGTAGTGATCTATATGCTCTTATATTAATTTACGGAGGGAGTACAAGTTTATAGCATGCTTGGATCAACTACAATAACCTTGGCAAAATTGATCAACACGTAAACAATCTGCCAGGAACATTTTATAGCAAAAGTAGAGCAAGATTGAGTCATGCTAGGGCACTCATAAATTCAAACAGGGGCATGGATGGATAGATCACAACCATATTCCCAAATCATCCTTACTGAACATTCTCAAAAGAAGCATGGATCTCTCTGTAGCAACATGAATACATGGCATAAAAATAACAGCAGGGAAATGACTTGGTGAAATTCTAAGTCCCTGAAATCAGCAATACCACGAGAGCTACTTTGCATGCTTGTGCTAGTCACCACATTGATCACAAAAATACATGGCATACACCCCTGTAAAGATGGCATGGCATATCCCAAAACACATGTAGAGCTCATGACCATATGCAGCACACAACAATTGTAGTAAATATGACAAATGCTCATACTCTGCTAAGAATCAGCACCTAAATTTTATAGCACCCTTGCATCAACGATTTGGGCATCAAGATGGACTCAAACAAGCATGGCACAATGGAACAAAATGAAGATCACATCATGATGAACATTTTGATATATCATGCGCATGAAACAGAGCTATGGACATGGAGTTATGGCATGATAAAGGAGGCATAAAAAACATGAGGGAAAAGACTTAGACGAAAATGACCTCGCCCAGATCTAGGGTTTGACCGTGGCACGCGAACCAAGGCCGGATCGGATCTCGCCGGAGTTGGAGAGGTGGCCTGAGAGCAGGTGTGCCGGCAAGGAGCGGCGCGGCTCCGGCGCTCGCCGGCGACTGGAGGAGGCGGCGCTGTGGAGGCGCGTGGTGGCGGGGCACGGCGTAGGGGCGGCGAGGCAACGCGAAGACGGGGTGGTGCACGGCGGCGCTTGGCGGCGGTGAAGCAAGGCGTAGGCGGCTTCCGGAGTGGCGGAATGCCACGGCGGTGCTCCAGCGGGAGCTCGCGGGGAGCGGGGCGGCGCGTGGGCGGGCCGGCCTCGGGCCCCGGCGGGCCGCGGCGGGTGCGGAGGAGAGAGAGGGTGGCGGGGTGACATGGCGGCGGCGGGTTGGAGGAGAGCAGCGGCGGGGCGACGTGGCGGCCTGTGAGTGGTCGGGGTGAGGTGGCCGGGCGCGGCGGACATGTCCAGCGGCGCGAGGAGAGACTAGGCTAGGGTTCATCCGCGAATTTTTGGAGGGGAGCACCTATTTATAGGTAGGAGGAGTTGGGAGTGTCCAAATGAGGTGCGGTTTTCGGCCACACGATCGTGATCGAACGACCGAGAGGATGAAGGGGGTTTGGATGGGTTTGTGGGCTGACTTGGAGGGGTGTTGGGATGCAACACACACGAGGCCTTTACGGTTCTCCCGTTAACCGTTGGAGTATCAAACGAACTCCAAATGGCACGAAACTTGACAGGCGGTCTACCGGTGCTGTACCAAGGCCGCTTGGAAAATCTCGGTCCATTTCGAGAATGTTTAACACTCACACATGAAAAGAGGCAAAAGGGGCACCGGAGGACATAGGAGTGCCGGATTGCAAAACAGACAATGGGGAAAATGCTCGGATGCATGAGACGAACACGTATGCAAATGCGATGCACATGATGACATGATATGGAATGCACAACATGGACAAAAGCAAAACAAAGACAAAACCCAACCACGAAGGGAATCTCACAACATCTCTCCGGAAAAGGCAAGAGTCGGAGTTACGAAAATGGAAAGTTGCATTCGGGGCGTTACAACACTCCACCACTACGAGAGGATCTCGTCCCGAGACCTAGGATGGCATCGGAGGGAAAAGGAAGAGGAAGAAGAGAGGTAAAACTAAGTTGCTTCTTTGACAAACGAGTGAAACCAAAGAACCCTGAAAGGTTTAACAATTTGAAAGGAAGAATGCCACGAGATGAACCAAGTTGAAAACACTCCGTTAGGAAAGAGGAACAAGGAAGAACAAATTCGAACAGCATTCTGGTTGAAAAGACATGCAAGACTTGATAAGGCGAAAAGAACTTGAGCAAACGGCACAACACTCCAGTTAAATGGATAAGAAAAGGAAAATCAAACAGAGTCCAATTGACCTGAAACTTCACGGAACTTATTTTTGGAAGGAAAGCAACCCGGGAGACTTGGAGTCCACGTAAGGGAAGCAACAAGGAAGCCACGAGGCCGGGGGGCGCGCCCACCCCCCTGGGCGCACCCTCCACCCTCGTGGGCCCCTCGTGGCTCCCCTGGCATACTTCTTCCGCCTATATATCTCCATATACCCTAAAACGATCGGGGAGCACAATAGATCGGGAGTTCCGCCGCCAGAAGCCTCCGTAGCCACCGAAAACCAATCTAGACCTGTTCCGGCACCCTGCCGGAGAGGGCAATCCCTCTCTGGTGGCCATCTTCATCGTCCCGGTGCTCTCCATGACGAGGAGGGAGTAGTTCTCCCTCGGGGCTGAGGTTATGTACCAGTAGCTATGTGTTTGATCTCTCTCTCTCTCTCGTGTTCTTGAGGTGGTACGATCTTGATGTATCGCGAGCTTTGCTATTATATTTGGATCCTATGATGTTTCTTCCCCCCTCTACTCTCTTGTAATGGATTGAGTTTCCCCTTTGAAGTTATCTTATCGGATTGAGACTTGATTTGAGAACACTTGATGTATGTCTTGCCGTGTGTATCTGCGGTGACAATGGGATACCACGTGATTCACTTGATGTATGTTTTGGTGATCAACTTGCGGTTTCCGCCCATGAACCTATGCATAAGGGTTGGCACATGTTTTCGTCGTGATTCTCCGGTAGAAACTTTGGGGCACTCTTTGAGGTTCTATGTGTTGGTTGAATAGATGAATCTGAGATTGTGTGATGCATATCGTATAATCATACCCACGGATACTTGAGGTGACATTGGAGTATCTAGGTGACATTAGGGTTTTGGTTGATTTGTGTCTTAAGGTGTTATTCTAGTACAAACTCTAGGGTTGTTTGTGACACTTATAGGAATAGCCCAACGGATTGATTGGAAAGAATAACTTTGAGGTGGTGTCGTACCCTACCATAATCTCTTCGTTCGTTCTCCGCTATTAGTGACTTTGGAGTGACTCTTTGTTACATGTTGAGGGATAGTTATATGATCCAATTATGTTATTATTGTTGAGAGGACTTGCACTAGTGAAAGTATGAACCCCAGGCCTTGTTTCAACGCATTGCAATACCGTTTACGCTCACTTTTACCATTAGTTACCTTGCTTTTTTTATAATTTCAGATTACAAATACCTTTATCTACCATCCATATTGCACTTGTATCACCATCTCTTCGCCGAACTAGTGCACCTATACAATTTACCATTGTATTGGGTGTGTTGGGGACACAAGAGACTTTTTGTTATTTGGTTACAGGGTTGCTTGAGAGAGACCATCTTCATCCGATGCCTCCTACAGATTGATAAACCTTAGGTCATCCACTTGAGGGAAATTTGCTACTGTCCTACAAACCTCTGCACTTGGAGGCCCAACAACGTCTACAAGAAGAAGGTTGTGTAGTAGACATCATACCTCATATGGACACATTGTGCATCCTCAGGTATCATGGAGAAGCCAAGGAGCAAGGAGAAGAAGAAGAGGAAGATGGACATGAAGATGGAGAAGAAGAAGAGTTGCGGAAGAAATCCCAGCCACCGGACGACCGGTCGGGACCGGACGTCCGGCACCTGATACTCCAGCCGAACCCCAGCGAGCGTACGTCTGGTCCAGACCGGACGACCGGTGCCCCTGCACCCGAGCCAAATGAGCGGACGTCCGACGCCTCCGGACGTACGGCGACCGGACGACCGGCCCAGCCCGGAAATCCGTCACTTCAGCACCCGAGCCAAAACAAGCGGACGGCCGGCACTTACCAGACGTCCGAACGCCCGTGAGCCACCGGACGACCGGTCCCCAGCGGACGCCCGGTACCTGGCTGTGCCAAGTTGCGGGCTGAGGCCCATGTACCCCTTTACTTTGCCACCCATTTGCACTAAGACTATAAATAGACCTCTCCCTCCACCTAGCTAGGTTAGCAAAGGTTTAGCTCATATTTCGTGTGACAGCTTTGCTCATCCACTTGGTTACCTTCTCCTGGGAGATTGCGCCTCCTACAGAGAAGATCCCCCAACTGGATTCAAGACCCCTTTACGGGAAGAACCTCAAGACCTCCTTTCGGAGAAGACCGGCTACCGTTGTACCGTCCGTTGTTGACTTTGGATCTTGTATCTCCTATCGTGTTTCGAGGATCTAGCACTTGTGTGACCATTCTCGTTGGTTTGAGTGTCTCTCTTGTGTTTTCCTCGTGTTTACCCTCGTTTCCCTCCTCGTGTTCTTCGTGTTCCTTTCAAGTGCAACATCTCACAACATCGAAGGGAATCTCACAACATCTCTCCGGAAAAGGCAAGAGTCGGAGTTACGAAAATGGAAAGTTGCATCCGGGGCGTTACAACACTCCACCACTACGAGAGGATCTCGTCCCGAGATCTAGGATGGCACCGGAGGGAAAAGGAAGAGGAAGAAGAGAGGTAAAACTAAGTTGCTTCTTTGACGAACGAGTGAAACCAAAGAACCCTGAAAGGTTTAACAATTTGAAAGGAAGAATGCCATGAGATGAACCAAGTTGAAAACACTCCGTTAGGAAAGAGGAACAAGGAAGAACAAATTCGGACAACACTCCGGTTGAAAAGAGATGCAAGACTTGATAAGGCGAAAAGAACTTGAGCAAAGGGCACAACACTCTGGTTAAATGGATAAGCAAAGGAAAGAACATGATCTTGACACAACAAGATGATGGGTTGAAGAGAGCAACATCACAATGCCTCCGGAAGAAATGAGTGAATGGAATGGCATGAATGGAGGAGAAAACAATATCTTCTACCTCAAATGAGCTTGAAAAGCATCTTTAGGAGAAGGGTCGAACAGAATTGTTGGAAAACCAACAACGAAAAGAGTAAGCTAACAACAAATGCTGGAATGGAGTTGTTGGATTATCAACAACGAAAGGATAAGCTTGATGTGGTCTTATGGAAGACATCTCAAAATTATGAGGTGAAATTCTGCCACTAATGGAAATGATGGATTTGGATTGATATGAACAAGGAGACGAGAAATTTATCTCATCGGTAGGATAAATGTAGAACTTGGATCATTTATAAGCACCATAAATAGCAACAATCCTTAGGAGAAGCTTTATGTGAAATTTATACCAAGATAATCCATGGAAGAAAGTGATGGGTTTAAATACCTCATTCTTGTGAATGAAGAATGATATATTACCACCTCAAAAGATAAGGGAGAAAAATTGCACTCCGGATTGCAAGATGAAGAAAACTTGAGCTCCTCTGAAAAGAATCTCAATGAACACTTCAAGAAGGAATTAAATCCTTGATGAACCATCATGTAGAGCCTCCATGAAGAACTCCGGTAATAAAAGAATGATCAAACGAAAGGAAAGAGAAGTTGAAAACACAAGGTGAATCCTTGCAATGATTTAGATGAATCTCCGTGGTGATATAATTGCGAGAGCTTGGAACTCTTGGAAAAGAAAAGATAAAGCATCTCGAACCGAGAATGTGATATGATGAACCATTCCAGAAAGTAGGAATTGAATTTACTCGATGAAACAAGAATAAGAATTACATTATGCTTATCCTTCACCAATTTAAATTGATGACAATCAACGGATTTGGCACACTACTTATTCTCGTTGAAAGGATTAAGAGAGATATAGCGTAAACTTGAGAAGGACTTCAACGAACCACCGGTAGGATTGAAACAACAAATGAATTGATATGATAGTGAAGGAAGAGAAATCTTGAACAAACCACCGTAAGAATTGAAAATGAACGAAGATACTTGAGTGAAACAAGATGCAAGAGAACGAAGAGATCGCAAACTAATTAGAGAAAACTTGATTGATGCACCGGTAAGATTTGGAGAACAATAGCTGAAAGCTGGAATGAATACTTCTAAGATGATGGGCTCCGGGGAATCAAACTGAAAAGACTCCTGAATTGCTCTGGATGGGTGAAAAAAAATCTCACCATCGAAAACAATTATGAGAGGATGGCATCAAGCTAGAACCACGAATCTTTGGAGAATGGGTAAGAATTTAAGAGGAACTCCTCTTCGGTCTTCGAATCCGAGAATGATGACGAGAAACACCGTCATGAATTGTTGAGGCACTCCGGAATGAACAATGGAAAGGTTGAACTAAGGACGAAAAGAATTTGAAAAAAAAAACGATCTTGGAGAAGGCATTTGACTGATGATAATTCATTCTTACATCAAACTTTGAAATGAATTTAAAATAACTCCGAGAAAATTAGAAGAGTCCGGTAAGATCCTGGGAAGGACCTGTGGGTTAGGGCCCACTCAAAAGATACACCGTTGAATGATTTAAAAGAGAGAATGCGCGGGTTGAATTAAATGGCTTGAATGAGATAACAACCTCGAAATAACTTGAACGAATCGAGAATGAAAACGTGAATCTTCTGAGAAATCTTCAACACTCCGGAACAAATGAATAGAGAGAGGTGAAAGATTAAGAGGTGCAACGGCATGGGAAAACATTTGAAACAATGGAAGGAAAATGATCAACATCAAAGACTTGAATTGAATCCACCGGAGAATATAAAAGAAACGAAGAATGACGAACTTGTAGAGCATCTTCATGAGAACCACCGGGTAAGAACATTGATTGAAAAGGATGAAGAGACTTCACATCAATAAAAGGATACTTGATTAAGACTTCACATCAATACGGGAAAACAAAGGCAGCTGGGACGGAAGAAATGAGCACCGTTGAGAAGAACTCATAATTGATCTTGCGGATGTTGAAATGATCGGATCCGCTTAAAGAGAAACACGCCGGTTGAAAAGGATTGACATGACAATCTTGATGATCAAGAAGGATTGGTATTCACATAGAAGTGTGAGAACACAGCTTAGGAAAGGTACGGAATCCACATTTGACTTCGAAGCAACTCGAATACCACAACTAAAAACAAAACAAAGGATTGGCTTGCAAAATAAGCCGGAACAAACATATGATAGATCCCATATCGTATCATGTGTCTGTTCAAAAGATATTCTAGGAGCTACTTGAATTCCCACTTATAAACTCTCGAAACTTTCTAGTTATGCAATCAGGTGTTGGGGATACAGGGGAAGCATAATATCTCACCCAAAACTAGCAAATCCTACATCCAGTTGTATCCATCCTTCAACACATAACCAAGAAATCTTCGGAAATCATTTACCTCAACCTTCGAAAAGCATCCGTTATATGAGTTATGGCAATACTCCCGAACTCCCGCCCCAGTACTGGAGGCGTCGAGGTTATCTCACCAACAACTGCATAAAAGAGATTTTCGATGTCGGCGAACTTAGGTATTCCAGAACTCCAACGATAAAATTGTGACGACAACATCTCGGAGCTCAACTCCCTGGGACACTACCACAACCCCTAAATGTCAGGAGGCACCAAGAACAATGTTCTCGTCACAAAACCATCGGAACGATTCCAAGATACCGGCGTGATCCTAAATTTTTTAGTGAAATTTGAGAAGAGAAGAGTCAAAACTCTACGTCAGGATGCCTCACCAGAGCGACGAATGGACTGAGGAGTAAAAAGAATCCTACTCTCCGTTATATATAATCCTAAGACTCAAAACATTTTGTTCTAGACTCAACAACGTCAGCAATTCGATCAAGCAGGGGGCTCCTAAGTCGGGGAAGGCTCTGATACCAACTTGTAACACCCACAATGCGGCTATATCTCCCACGTGTCGGAGCACGACTTAGAGGCATAACCGCATATTATGCATGTCGCAAGAGGGGTAATCTTTACACATCCCATGTACTGAATAAGATAGGGATAAAGAGTTGGCTTACAATCGCCACTTCACACAATACATAAATATAGCATTAGATCATCCAGAATACAATTAAGGTCCGACTACGGAACCAAATAAAGAAAGACAACCCCAAATGCATAGATCCCCGATCGCCCCAACTAGGCTCCACTACTGATCGTCCGGAAAGGAAACATAGTAACGTCCTGAATCCTCGCCGAACTCCCACTTGAGTTCGGTAGCGTCCCCTGCACTGGCATCATCGGCACTTGCATCTGGACACTACCGATGGCACAAATTACTTCCAAAACCAGATGTAGGTGTCGATGATGCCAGTGCAGGAGATGCTACCGAACTCAAGTGGGAGTTCGACAAGGATTCAGGACGTTACTATGTTTCCTTTCCGGACGATCAGTAGTGGAGCCCAGTTGGGGCGATCGGGGATCTATGCATTTGGGGTTGTCTTTCTTTATTTGGTTCCATAGTCGAACCTTGATTGTATTCTGGATGATGTAATGCTATATTTATGTATTGTGTGAAGTGGCGATTGTAAGCCAACTCTTTATCCCTATCTTATTCAGTACATGGGATGTGTAAAGATTACCCCTCTTGCGACATGCCTACTATGCGGTTATGCCTCTAAGTCGTGCTCTGACACGTGGGAGATATAGCCGCATCGTGGGTGTTACAAGTTGATGAGTCCAAGATCAATGCTATTAAGACTTGGCCACAACCAACCAACCTGCAACAAGTGCATAGCTTTCTTGGCCTTGCGAGTTTCTATTGTCGCTTTGTGAAAGATTTTAGCACCATTGCTTCTCCTTTGCATGCTTTGAGCAAGAAGAATGCACCTTTTGTTTGGTGACCATCCCAAGATACCGCTTTCAATGAGCTTAAGAATTTGCTTACTCATGCTCCCGTGCTTGCTTTACCCAACTTTGACAAACCCTTTGAGATTCATTGCGATGCTAGTGGTAATGGCATAGGAGGAGTGTTAACGCAAGAGAAGCACCCCATAGCTTACTTTAGTGAGAAACTCTCTGGAGCGCAACTCAATTACCCTATCTATGACAAAGAACTATATGCTTTAGTTCGTGTTTTGCATGAATGGGAATACTATCTTCGCCCTCATGAATTTATCATTCATACCAATCATGAAACGCTCAAGTATCTTAAGGGCCAAACCAAGTTGAACAAGCGTCATGCTAAATGGAGTGAATTTATTGAGTCTTTTCCTTATGTCATCAAGTACATTAAAGGTAAGGAAAATATTGTGGCGGATGCCCTTTCCCGCATATGCATGCTTGTTACTCAACTTGAATTTGATGTCATTGGCTTTGAGCATATAAAAGACTTGTATGAGCATGATCCTACTTTTGCTACTCCTTATGCCAAGTGTTTGACGCACACATATTGGGAACGCTATTACATCATAGATGGATATCTTATGAGAGCTAACAAGCTTTGCATCCCCGAGTCTTCTCTTCATTTGTTGCTTTTGTAGGAATCTCATGGAGGAGGCTTAATGGGACATTTTGGACGCGACAAGACTTTCGCCACGCTCTCCAAGAACTATTTTTGGCCTAAGATGTTTCGTGACATCAACCGCTTCACCAACCGATGCTCTACATGTCGCAAAGCTAAGTCCATAGCTCAATCCCATGGCCTTTACATGCCTCTCCAAATTCCATATCAACCATGGGAAGACATTAGCATGGATTTCGTACTTGGATTGCCTAGGACTAGAAATGGAAAGGATTCGGTATTTGTCGTTGTGGACCGTTTCTCTAAGATGGCACATTTCATTCCTTGCAACAAGATAGACGATGCTTCACATGTTGCTAATATCTTTTGTAGGGAAATATTGCGTCTACATGGAGTGCCAAAGACTATCGTCTCGGACCGCGATGTCAAGTTCCTTAGCTACTTTTGGAAGACTCTATGCGCCAAGCTCGGCATCAAGCTACTCTTCTCCACGGCGTATCATCCACAAACTGACGGCCAAACGAAGGTGACCAACCGCACACTCTCTGTCTACTTCGCGTACTCATCAAGAAGAACATAAAGGAGTGGGAGGAGTGTCTACCTATCGCCTAGTTCGCCTACAACCGAGCAAAACACTCAACAACCGGCAAGTCCCCCTTTGAGGTCGTCTACGGATTCAACCCATTGTCACCATTGGAAATTCTTCCTCTACCACTCGAAGAGCGCATCAATTTGGGCGCAAGTGCACATGTGACCCATCTCAAGAAGGTGCATGAAGATACAAGGCACACCATCGAGCACCAAGTACAACAACTTGCGACCAAGCTCAACATCAACAAGCACCCTATGGTATTCAACATTGGAGATCTCGTGTGGCTACACCTTCGCAAGGACCATTTCCCCCAAGAACGCAAGTCCAAACTTCGACAACGAGCGGATGGACCCTTCAAGGTGCTTGCACGCTACGACAACAACACATACAAGATCGACATTCCATGCGACAAGTACTCCGTGAGCGACATCTTTAACGTCAAAGATCTCTCTCCCTACCATGGTGATGAAGAATTTGATCCGAGGACAGATCTTCCCCAAGGGAGGGGAGATGATGTGGAGCATCCCAAGGTCATCCCCATGGACCTACCATCGCCTCACCAAGTGCCTAGCGGACCCATGACACAAGCACGTGCAAGAGCTCTCAAAACCAAGGTGACATCTCTCCTCTCACATTTCCACTTCGATGCACATGAGACATGGCTACTACCTCATATGGACACATTGTGCATCCTTGGGTATCATGGAGAAGCCAAGGAGCAAGGAGAAGAAAAAGAGGAAGATGGACGTGAAGATGGAGAAGAAGAAGAGATGTGGAAGAAATCCCAGCCATCGGACGACCGGTCGGGACCGGACGTCCGGCGCCTGATGCTCTAGCCGAACCCCAGCGAGCGGACGTCCGATCCAGACCGGACGACTGGTGCCCCTGCACCCGAGCCAAACGAGCGGACGTCTGATGCCTCTGGACGCCCGACGACCGGATGACAGGCCTAGCCCGGATATCCGTCACTTCAGCATGCTGATACGTCTCCATCGTATCTACTTTTCCAAACACTTTTTCCCTTGTTTTGGACTCTAACTTGTATGATTTGAATGGAACTAACCCGGACTGACGCTGTCTTCAGCAGAATTGCCATGATGTTGTTTTATGTGCAGAAAACAAAAGTTCTCGGAATGACCTGTAACTCCACGGAATATCTTACAATAAATAATAAAAAATCATCGCCAAATATGAAGACCAGGGGGCCCACACCCTTGCCACAAGGGTGCCCCCCCCAAGGGCGTGCCCCCTACCTCATGGGCCCCCTAGAGACCTCCCGACTCCAACTCCAACTCTATATAACTGCTATCGGGGAGAAAAAAATAGGAGAGAAGAAATCATCGCGTTTTACGATACGGAGCCGCCGCCAAGCCCTAAAACCTCTCGGGAGGGCTGACCTGGAGTCCGTTCGGGGCTCCGGAGAGGGGGATTCGTCGCCATCGTCATCATCAACCATCCTCCATCACCAATTTCATGATGCTCACCGTCGTGCATGAGTAATTCCATCATAGGCTTGTTGGACGGTGATGGGTTGGATGAGATTTATCATGTAATCGATTTAGTTTTGTTAGGGTTTGATCCCTAGTATCCACTATGTTCTGAGATTGATGTTGCTATGACTTTGCTATGCTTAATGCTTGCCACTAGGGCCCGAGTGCTATGATTTCAGATCTAAACCTATTATGTTTTCATCAATATATGAGAGTTCTTGATCCTATCTTGCAAGTCTATAGTCACCTATTATGTGTTATGATCCGTTAACCCCGAAGTGACAATAATCGGGATACTTACCGGTGATGACCGTAGTTTGAGGAGTTCATGTATTCACTATGTGCTAATGCTTTGTTCTGGTTCTCTATTAAAAGGAGGCCTTAATATCCCTTAGTTTCCATTAGGACCCCGCTGCCACGGGAGGGTAGGACAAAAGATGTCATGCAAGTTCTTTTCCATAAGCACGTATGACTATATTCGGAATACATGCCTACATTACATTGACGAATTGGAGCTAGTTCTGTGTCACCCTATGTTGCGACTGTTACATGATGAACCGCATCTGGCATAATTATCCATTACTGATCCGATGCCAACGAGATTTCCATATACTGGTTTACGCTTATTTACTTTCCCAGTGCTATTGTTACAATCACTACACAATACCAAAAATATTACTTTGCTTTCACTACTCTTTTGTTACTGTTACCATCACTATCATATTACTTTGCTACTAAACACTTTGCTGCAGATACTAAGTTTCCAGGTGTGGTTGAATTCACAACTCAGCTGCTAATAGTTGAGAATATTCTTTGGCTCCCCTTGTGTCGAATCAATAAATTTGGGTTGAATACTCTACCCTCGAAAGCTGTTGCGATCCCCTATACTTGTGGGTTATCAAGACCAATGTCTGTCGCCGTTGCCGGGGAGCATAGCTCTATTCTTTGAGTCACTTGGGATTTATATCTGCTTATCATTATGAAGAACTTGAAAGATCCAAGAACCAAGATTTATCCCTCAACTACGAGGGGAGGTAAGGAACTGCCATCTAGCTCTGCACTTGATTCACCTTCTGTTATGAGTAAGCTTGCGAAACCTAAACCTGCTTCTGCTATTCGTTCTGATATGTCGCATGTTATTGATGATGCTACTTTTGCTATACATGATACTTATGATGAAACTACTTCTATGCTTGATACTACTGTGCCACTTGGTGATTTTCTCGAGGAACGACTTGCTAGGGCTAGAGAGATTGAAAATATTGAATCTAATTATGAAGATGAAAGTGATGATGAAGAATCACTTGTTATTCCTGAGGGTTATTTATTTGATCAAGAAGCTTCTTTAGCTATTTTAGCTTGCAAAGATAGATATGAACTAAAAAGATTATTAGCTAAATGGAATAAGCAATCTCTAAATGCTAGGATGAGACCTGACCCTGCTTTTGCTACTTCACCTATGTGTGTTACTGATAAGGATTATGAATTCTCTGTTGATCCTGATATGATTACTTTGGTTGAATCTGATCCTTTTCATGGCTATGAATCTGAAACTATTGTGGCACATCTTACTAAATTAAATGATATAGCCACCCTGTTCACTAATGATGAGAGATCTCGCTCCTTTTATATCCTTAAAATATTTCCATTCTGATTAAAGGGTGATGCTAAGATATGGTTTAGTTCTCTTGATCCTGGTTGTGTGCGTAGTCCCCAGGATATGATTTACTACTTCTCTGCTACATATTTCCCTGCTCATAAGAAACAAGCTGCTTTAAAGGAAATAAACAACTTTGTGCAAATTAAAGAAGAGAGTCTCCCACAAGCTTGGGGGAGGCTTCTCAAGTTACTTAATGCTTTGCCTGATCATCCTCTTAAGAAAAATGAAATACTTGATATCTTTTATAATGGACTAACCGATGCTTCCAGAGATTACCTGGATAGTTGTGTTGGTTCTCTTTTCAGGGAAAGAACACCAGATGAAGCTGAAATCTTATTGAATAATATGTTGACAAATGAAAATAATTGGGCACCTCCTGAGCCAGCTCCTGCTCCAATTAATGATCCTATTCCTAAACCAACTTCGAAGAAGAGAGGTGTTCTATTTCTCAGTCCCGAAGATATGCAAGAGGCAAAGAAATCTATGAAAGAAAAAGGTATTAAAGTTGAAGATGTTAAGAATTTACCTCCTATTGAAGAAATACATGGTCTTAATTTACCGCCTATTGAAGAAGCATATGATCTTAATCCTTTATTTATTGAAGAACCTCCAGACCCCGATAACCCGACACAGGTAGTAAAGGTAAATTCTCTCTATAAATATGATAAAGCTGAAATCCCTCCTGCTAAAATTGCTAGTCAATGCTTGGATGAATTTGATAATTTTATGTTTAAGCAAGAAGACTTCAATGCTTATTTTGGTAGACAATTAAAATAAGATGCTGATATGATTAAATATTTAGGTGATTATATGGCTAATATTAGAGGTGAACTTAAACTTGTTAGCAAACATGCTTCTATGGTTACCACTCAAGTAGAACAAGTACTTAAAGCTCAAAAAGAGTAGCTCAATGAGATGAATAGTAAGAAAAATGATTATGCTGTTAAAGTGGCTACTAGAACTGGTAGAATGACTCAGGAACCTATGTATCCTGAAGGACACCCTAAGAGAATTGAGCAAGATTCTCAGGGAAATAATATTGATGCACCTAGTTCTTCTAGAAGGAAGAAAAAGAAAAATGATAGAACTATGCAAACTTCTAGTGAACCTATTGCTGAACCACCTGATAATCCAAATGATATCTCTATGTCTGATGCTGAAACACAATATGGCAATGAACATGAACCTAATGAAAATGTTAATGATGATGTTCATAATAATGCTCAACCTAGTAATGATAATGATGTAGAAATTGAACCTGCTGTTGATCTTGATAACCCACAATCAAAGAATCAATGTTATGATAAGAAAGACTTTGTTGCTAGGAAACATGGTGAAGAAAGAGAGCCTTGGGTTCAGAAACTCATGCCTTTTCCTCCCAAACCATCCAAGAAAAAGGATGATGAGGATTTTGAGTGCTTTGCTGAAATGATTAGACCTATCTTTTTGCGTATGCGATTAACTGATATGCTCAAAATGAATCCTTATGCTAAGTACATGAAAGATATTATTACAAATAAAAGAAAGATACCGGAAGCTGAAATTTCCACCAAGCTTGCTAATTATACTTTTAAGGGTGGAATACCAAAGAAACTTGGAGATCTAGGAGTACCTACTATACCATGCTCCATTAAAAGAAACTATGTTAAAACTGCTTTATGTGATCTTGGAGCCGGTGTTAGTGTTATGCCTCTCTCTTTATATCGTAGACTTAACTTGAATAAGTTGACACCTACTGAAATGTCTTTCCAAATGGCTGATAAATCAACTGCTATACCTGTCGGTATTTGTGAGGACGTGCCTGTTGTGGTTGCAAACGTTACTATTTTAACGGACTTTGTTATTCTTGATATTCCCGAGGACGATAGTATGTCTATTATTCTTGGAAGACATTTTCTTAATACTGCAGGGGCTGTTATTGATTGCAACAAAGGCAATGTCACTTTTCATGTTAATGGTAATGAGCATATGGTACATTTTCCGAGGAAACAACCTCAAGTTCATAGTATCAATTCTATCGGAAAATTTCCATCGATAATATTTGGAGGTTTTGAATTTCCTCTTCCTACTATCAAGAAGAAATATGATATACTTATTATTGGGGATGTGCATATCCCCATTGAGGTAACCTAGTGTTATCCGAAATTTCTCCGGTTTCATGTTAATCAGAATGAGTTTGTTAACAAGACTTGATCAACCTTGTTAGTGGATTCCTTTTGATGAGCATGAGATGGATGAAACTAGAAACACAACCTTCTGTACCCTCTCTATACTTTCTGTTATTTAGTTGAAATAAAGTAAAAATAAATAATTTTATGTCTGTTATCTGATTATCCGTGCAATATAAAAATACCTCCAAAATAAAAGTTCTCCAAATGCCCTGAAAATTAAATATGATTTTTTCTAGAATATTTGAGGATTTATGGAACAAAGAACACACCAGGGGGCCAACCACCTTGCCACGAGGGTGGAGGGCACGCCCACCCCCCTAGGGCGCGCCCCCTGCCTCGTGGGCCCATGGTGGCCCTCCTCCACTTATTCCTTCACCCACACACTCCTCCTTCCTCCCCCGAACACGAAAAACCAGCTCAAACCCGAGTCCAAGCTCGTTTTGCTGCCATTTTCGATCTCCTTGCTCAAAGCACCTCTCACAAAACTGCTTGGGGAGATTGTTCCTTGGTATGTGACTCCTCCATTGGTCCAATTGGTTTTTGTTCTAGTGCTTTATTCATTGCAAATTTTTGCTGCTTAGGTGACCCTATTCTTGAGCTTGCATGTCAAATTTATATGGTCAAAAGTAGTTTTGATGCATGATATAGGCCCTAGGCACTTGTAGGAGTAGTTGCTATCAATATTATTGAGTTTGGTTTACTTTTATTTTGAAGTTACTAAAAATTTCAGAATTTTTCAGAAAATGATGAGGAGATTATTGAGGGGCTCATCGAGCCAAAGCTCGAAGGAAAAGGCACTGAAGCCTAAGTATAATTTGCCGCACACCACGGAGGTTCAGGCGTGTGAATGGCCTTCCGAGGATTTCTTGAGAGCAGCTGGGATTTATGAAGAATTTCATGAATTGGCTCATAATGCAGACCTCACCGCTTTCCTCCACGACCAATGCGGTCAGTATCTCTTACTCACAAATACCTTTGTGCAAAACTTTCATTTTCATTCTAGGAACTCACCACCTACGGTGGAGTTCCATTTATATGATGAGCATAAGGAGATGTCACTTTATGATTTCTGTCGGATTTGTTTAGTCCCTTTTGGGGGCAAGACAGAAGAACCACATCATGATGATGTGGAGGGGTTTATTGATACTATCACTGTAGGAGAAACTAGGAAGGTTTCCGATGCACGAATCACTAGCATACATTTTCCTGTTTTACATTACTTTGCATTATTTGCTAGTCTTTGCTTAATTGGACACGGAAACTGTGGAAACCTTAGTATCCCTGATATAATTATTCTACTCCACGGTTTATACAGTGATAACACTTTTAGTATGGGCGGTATTATTGCTAAATGGTTAAGTCTGAACCGTACAAAGGACCCCATCTTTGGAGGCATCTATGCTACACGCCTAGCTGCACATTTTAACATACCTATTAGGCATGCTGAGAAGGAAGAAAAAGTGCTACCTCGTGTTTATCTGGATTATAAAAGTATGGTGGCACATGATTTTATTATTAAGAATAGGGTAGGAGAGCTTAAATATCAATTGTTCTTTAATAAACATCATCCTGAGACTATTACCTTGCCTGCTCCTTCTTTGTTTGATTTGACTGTAGGCACGTACCTTGTTAAGTTGACGGCTATCCATGCCTACCGGAACCCTGCACCAGCCGAGGAGTCAGAACCGGAACCACAATTTGATCCTTCACGACAGTCTGACTATCAGTGAGATCCGGAGATGATTGCCAGCCAGTGGCAATCGGAGCCTTCTTCTTCCTCATCGCAGTACGATCCCAACTATTATTATGGATATCCGCCAGGACAGCCGTGGCCATAGACCAACTTAGGCCAAAAGCCTAAGCTTGGGGGAGTACGTATTTCTCACCAACATTACATTTATGCTCACACACTCATTGCTAGATGTCGGTGTTCATACTTTTTCGTTGTATCATCCATGCTAGTTTATTTCCTTTTATGCTTTCTTCTTGTGTGTTTAATAAACCTTAAGAAAAAACCAAAAAAATTAGTTGTAACTTTTAATTAATTTACTTTCCATGCTTGTAGTAGTAATTAAAAAGAAAACCCAAAAATATTTCCTGTTCTTCTTTTGCTTGTTGGGAGCTTTCCCGTGTAAATAGTTTTATTTCTTTTCTTTTCTTTGGGGATCAGTAGGAGAAGACCATGATGTCGGTGTACTAGAGTAGGGGTACCCTATTACCCCGAACTCGTGCACGGGCAGTTGCAGCGCCCCGCGGCAAGGCTTGCCGGGTGACCGCCAGGACCCTCCGTGGTTCCCTTGAAGACCATTCAAGAACAAAGTACTCAAACCAAGGCCCCGGCAAGAGGAGCTTGCCGGGAAGGCCAACCAAGGCCCCGGCAAGAGGAGCTTGCCGGGAAGGCCAACCAAGGCCCCGGCAAGAGGAGCTTGCCGGGAAGAGACGAGACCCCGGCAAGAGGAGCTTGCCGGGAAGGCCACTCAAGGCATACCAAGAAAGCTTGCCGCGACGCGCCCTGCGTCCCGGCAAGATCCGGCGAGCGACAAGCTTCCGGACGCGACAAGACAACGGCCGCGGCAAGGAGCTTGCCGCGGGAAACCCCCACTTCGTGCCCGCGCTCCAGCACACCTGCTAACGTGTCGCTCTAGGACTCTCCCAAGCACACGTGGCAGGAGGCCATGCAGCTAGGGGTACGTGGTGGCAAGTGGAGATGAAGAGAAGCCCATCGTGGCAAACGGTGGCGCTCCAAACGGTCACTTTTTGCACAGTTTAGGAGACTCAGACAGGCATTTAATGCCCTTGTCCCCTGCCGTCAGAGTTAGGTAGGGCGCACTGTATCCACAGTAAGCGGTAGCTGCACCTACCGCATCATTTTCCATTTTTACTCTTCTAGTCTACGTTGCCACCTGTGGGTGACCCCTTGAGAGTATAAAAGGAGGCCCAAGAGCAACGTAGAAGGGGTTGGGCCAGTTCGGCTCATTCAACACCAGGAACACTCTCACGCTCAGTCTGGCAGTGTCCATCGCTCCTGAGCAAGAATCCAATACACACAAACAAGCAGCAGTAGGGTTTTACGCATCCGTGCGGCCCGAAGCTGGGTAAAATCGCCCGCGTGCACTGCCTCGATCCGCTCTTTGTGCGCTCTCCGCCCCTCACCAAACCGAAAGGGGCCCTGTCCCCATAGGTGTTGGTGGAATCAGCACCCCCCGACATCTCTGGCGCGCCAGGTAGGGGGCGTCGAGATTGTGCGAATCCGATCCGGCGTGCACGCAAGGCTCAGTTGTTCTTCATCGTCATGGCTCCTAAGGAGCGGGCGAGTAAAAGAACGATGCCAGTGCGGCAACAGAAAAAGCTAAGTCGTGCGAAACTTTAGATATTTCCTTTCTATATAAGGTTATCCGCCTCGGAGACCTTGTTCTTTGTACGGAAAACCTGTGCGCGGAGGAATCAACTCGTAGCTAGTTGCGCCCTTACTTTGTTTCGAGTCCGCTCAACAACTTAAGTGAGCTGCTAGCGCCCTTACTTTGCTTCGAGTCCGCTCAGCAACTTAAGTGAGCCGCTAGCGCCCTTACTTTGTTTCGAGTCAGCTCAACAACTTAAGCGAGCTGCAACTAGTTGCGACAAGATTGCTTGTCGGTAGCGACCCCGCCAGCAGGCTGCTGAAGTTCCGCACTCGGCGCTCGCGGCAAGGGTGCCTGCACCGGCAAGTTTCCCTAGAAAGCGTAGGGTGGACGTACAAAGAGAGGTTGAACAGGAAGATGGCATGCGCTATTTATTTGAGATTTCTGCATAGACCTGTATGCCGAGGAGCCTTCTCGGGGCTAGTTGCGCTCCATGTTGCCTCGAGTCCGCTCGGCAACTTGTGCGGTTGCGCTAGAACCAAGAAGGTAAACCTTTCCGGGAGGCGTTGTTCCCGAATAGCCGCTAAGGGCCCGTTCCCTCAAGCGCTACTGGCTGGATCGTACGCACCGGAAAGCATTCCAGCAGGCATAGGGAATATGCAGCAAAAGTCAAAATTCGCAAGCAAGTTAAGTGCACTTCGGATGCTAATCACTTGTCATGTTTAAACGCAGTCATGGCCAGGGGGCTGGCAACGCCCCTAGGGCCAATCTTTCCGGCAACGATCTTGCCGGGAGCCGGTGTCAAGAACGACGAAGTTCTTCGCCATAAGCCTTTCCGGCAACGACCTTGCCGGGAGCCGGTGTCAAGAACGACGAAGTTCTTCGCCATAAGCCTTTCCAGCAATGATCTTGCCAGGAGCCGGTGTCAAGAACGACGAAGTTCTTCGCCATAAGCCTTGCCGGCAACGATCTTGTCGGGAGCCGGCGTCAAGAACGACGAAGTTCTTCGCCATAAGCCTTTCCAGCAACGACCTTGCCGGGAGCCGGTGTCAAGAACGACGAAATTCTTCGCCATAAGCCTTTCCGGCAACGATCTTGCCGGGA